>NW_026005608.1:5120-18887 GCF_001458135.2 Marmota marmota marmota | reverse complement strand
GAGGGGGGATAGTAGAGGATAGGAAAGGCAGCAGAACACAACAGACACTAGTATGGCAATATGTAAATCAATGGATGTGTAACTGATGTGATTCTGCAATCTGTATTTGGGGTAAAAATGGGAGCTCATAACCCACTTGAATCAAAGTGTGAAATATGATATATCAAGAATTATGTAATGTTTTGAACAGCCAACAATAAAAAATTGAAAAAAAAAAACTCACCCTTGCCCTAAACCTAACCCTAACCCTAACTCTAACACTAAGCCTAAACACAACACTAACACACAAACACTATTTTTAACACTAACTCTAACTGTAATTATAACACTAACCCTCAACATAACCCTCAATATAACCCTAAAACAAAACCTAACCCTAAACCTAACAACAACCCTAATCCTAAACCTAACACTAACCCTAACCCTAACCAAACACTAACTGAAAACTCAGCCTTAACCCTGACACTATCCCTAATTCTAACTCTAACAATAAACCTAACCCTAACGCTAACTCTAACACTAACCCTTACACTAACCCTAAACTAATCTTAACCCTAACTCTAACACTAACACTAACCATAAGCCTAAAACTAACCCTAACCCTAATGCAAACACTAACACTAACCCTATCCTAACTGTAACCCTGATCCTTACATAAACCTAACCCTAACAATAACCCTAACCCTAACCCTATTTATAAACCTAAGCTTAAACCTAACCCTAAAGCTTACACTCACCCTACTACTAAACCTAACACTAACACTTACCCTGAACCTAACCCTAACACTAACTCCAACGTCAACCATAAACTTAACCCTAAAAATAACCCAAAACCTAACACTAACTCTAACCCTAATACTAACTGTAATGCTAACCCTAAACCTAACCCTAAACAAAATGTAAACCGAACGCTAACACAAACCATAACCTAACCCTAACACTAATCATAACCCTAACCCGAACCCTAATACTAACCCTAATACAAACCTAAACCCTAAACCTAACACTAACCCTAAACCTGACCCATATATTAAAAATAAATGTAACACTAAATTTAACCATAACACTAACCCTAACCTTAACCCTAAATATAACACTAAACATAACTTTAACCCTAACCCCAACACTAACTCTAAACCTATTCAAAACCCTAACCCTAAACCTAAACCAAACAATAACAGTAAACCTGACCCTAAATCTACCCCTAACCCTAACCCTAACCCAAAACCTAACACTAAACATAATCATAACCATAACCTAACCATAATCGTAACTATAACACTAATTTTAAAATTAACTCTAACTTTTACCTAACCCTAACAAAAACCCTAACAATAACATCAACCCTAATCCTAACCCAAAACCTAAACAGAACCCTAACCCTAACATTAACACTAATCCAAACCCTAACGCTATCCCTAACTTTAACCCATACTTTCCATACTTTAAAACAAAACCTAACACTAAACCTGACACTAACCCTAATCCTAACCTTAAATCTAACACTAAAATTAATTATAATGCTAAACAAAACACTAACTCTAAGCCTAAATGTAACGCTAAAACTAACCCTAATCCTAAGCCTAAACTCACACTGACCCTAACCCTAACACGAACCCTAATCCAAAACCTAACCCTAATCAAAATCTAACCCTAACCCTATTCTTGACACGAACCCGAAATCCAAACCTAACCCCAACCCTAACACTAACTTTTACACTAACCCTAACCCTAAATTAACCCTAAGCTTAACATTAACACTAACCCTAAACCTAACATTCACCATAACCCTAACCCTTACACTAACACTAACTCTAATTATAACCCTAAACCTAAACCTAAATCTTACCCTAACGCTGACCAGAACCCTAACACTAACACTAACACTATCTCTAAACTTAATATTAACCTGATCCCAACCAAAAACCCTAACCCTAATCCTAACCCTAACACTAATAGAAACTTAAAGCAAAAAAATTATCATAACCCTAACTATAACCTAACCATGATATAACCCAAAATTTACACTAACACTAACTCTACAGGAAACCTAACCCTAACACAAACCCTAACACTAACTTTAACCATAAACCTAAACCTTACTTTAACCTAACACATAAACTAACACTAACCCTAACCCTAACACTAATCATAACCCAAACTTTAACCTAAACTAACACTAACTCTAATCCTAAAACTAATACTAAACCTAAATCTCCACCTAACCAAAACACTAATAATAACTCTAAGAATATACATAATGCTAAACCTAACCCTAACCCTAACCCTAACCTAATTTTAATTCTTAATTTAACCTTAACCAGAACTAACTGTAAACTTAACCCTAAACTTAACCCAAATCATAACCATAACACAAACCCTAACCCTAAACCTCACCCTAACCCTAACCTTAACCAAAACCTAAAGCTAATCCTAAACTTAATCCTAATCCTAAACCTAATTCTAACCCTACCATAAAACCTAACCCTAAACATAATGCTAACCCTAACCCTAAAACTAACACTCACCCTAACATTAACAGTAAACCAAACCCTACCACAAACACTAACACTATCCCTAACATTAATACTAACCCTAACCATAATACTAACACTAACTCTAACCCTAATCCTAACCGTAACCCTAACTTTACCCCTAACCCTAACACAAACCCTAACCTTTACCCTAAACTTAAACACTAACCCTAATCCTAACACTTACCTTAACCCTAACACTAACACTAACCCTAACCCTAACCTAATTCTAACCCTAATGCTACCATACTCTAACCATAACCTAACCCTAACCCTAACCTATACCATACGCTAAACCTAAACCTAACACTATCTCTAAAACTAACCTTAACCCTAAAACTAAAGATAACACTAACAATAACACTAACCCAACACCTAACCCTAAATTTATCACTAACAAAAACCTTAACCCTAATCTGAACCCAAACCTATCCCTACCCATAAACATAACCTGAATCCTAACAATAACCGAAAACCTAACCCTAACCCTAGATTTCACCCTAACCCCAAACCTAACACTAACCCTAAAACTAACCATAACACTATTCCTAACACTAACACTATCCCTAAAACTAACCATAACACTAACTCTATCCATAACCATAAGCCTAGCCCTTACACTCACCCTAATTTTAACCCTAACCCTAACACAAACCCTAACACTAAACTTAACCGTATCCCTAACACTAACACTAACCCTAACACTAATCCTAACCCTAACCCAAAACTAAACCTAATCCCAACCCTAACCCTGTCACTAACACTAAACCTAAACATAACACTAAACCTATCACTAACCCTAACCCTATCCTTTAACCTAACACTAACCCTAACCCTAACCCTAACCCTAACCATAACACTAACCCTAACCCTAAGCCTAATATTAACCTAAATCTATCCCTAACCCTAACACTATCCATAACCCTAAGACTAATTTTAATCCAAACACTAAAACTTACCCTAACTCTAAAACTAACCCTAACACTCACATTTACCCGAATCCTAACACGAACCCTAACCCTAATTCTAACACTAACCCTAACCCTATTTCTAACCCTAACACTAACCTTAAACCTAACCCTTAGCGTAACTCTAAATGTAATCTCAAGGTTATCAATAACCCTAAATCTAACCCTAACCTTAAAACTAACACTAACCCTAAACCTAAACGTAACCCTAATCTGAACTGTAACATTAACCCTAATACTAATCCTACACTAAAACAAACCCTAACACTAAGCCTAAAATTTTACCTAACCTAAACCTAACCCTAACCCTAAGCTAAACCTTAACACTAAACGTAACCTTAAACCCAAACCTAACCCTGACTTACACCTTACCCAAACCCTATACCTAACCCAAGACCTAACACTGAACCTATCACTAACCCTAACCCTAAAAATGAACCGAAAACTTACCCTAACCCTAACAAAAAACCAAACCCTAACCCTAATCCTAACCATAACACTAACAATTACTCTAACTCTAACACTAACCCGAAACCTATCCCTAAACCTTACACTATACCTAACACTATCCATAGCCGTATCACTAACACTAACCATAACACTAAACCTAACCTCATTCATGTCACTAAAACTAACACTAGCAGGAACCCTAACACTAATCCTAATACTAACCCTAACCCTATTACTAACGCTAATCCTAACCCTAACACTAACACTAACCCTAACCATAACCGTAACACAAAACCAATCAAAACCCTAACCCTAACCCTATCACTTACCTAACCCTAAACCTAAATCTACACTAACCCTAATACTAAGACTAACCCTAAACCTAAACCTAAAAATAATCCTAACTCTACCAATAATCCTAAACTTAACACTAACCCTGTCTGTAACACAAATTCTAACCCTAAAACTAACACTAACCGTAAACCTACCCCTAACCCTAACACTACACCTAAACCTAACCCTAGCTTTAACACTAAACTTAGCCCTAACCCTAACCCTAACACTAACCCTTACACAAACATGAGCCCTAACCCTAACTCTAACCGTAACCATAACACTAACCGTAAACCTAAAACAAACCCTTACCACAACCATAAACCTTGCACAAAAGTAATCTTAATCATAACCTAACTCTATCCCTAACCCTAACCTTAATACTAACCCTAATCCTAAACATTACTCTATCACTAACTCTAAGCCTAAACCTAATCTTAAAACTAACACTAATGATAATCCTAATCCTAACACTAACCCTAACCATAAATGAAACACTGAGCCTAACCTGAACCATAACACTAATACAAAACCTAACCCTAACACTAAACTTACCCTAATCTGAACTGAAATCCTAAACCTAAATCTGACCCTAACATAAACCTTCTCCCTAAACATAACACTAAGCCTAACCCTAACCCAAACTAACCCAAAACCTAATCCCAACCCTAATACTAAACCAAACCCTAACACTTACCCATACCCTAATAATAACACTAACACTAACCCTAAACCTAATGCTAACACTTTCACTAACCCTAAACCTAACCCTAATTCTAACCCTAACAGTAAACCTAACCCTAACCCTAACTGTATCCTTAACACTAAACCTAACCCAAAACCTATCCCTAATATTAACACTATCCCTAACCCTAACTCTAACATTAACCCTTATCCTAATGCTAACACTAACCGTAACCCTAAACTTCACCCTATCCCTTACACTAAAACTAACCCTAACACAAACCATCACACAAACCATAACCGTAACCCTAACTAACCCTAACCCTAACCTAACTCTAACCCTAAACCTAACCTAAACTTTACCTTAACACTAACCCTAACATCAAACCCAAAACTAAACTTAACCTAAATCTAACAATAATACTAACAATAAACTTAACCCTAAATCTAAACCTAACACAAACCTTAAACACTAACACTACCCAAAACCTAAACGTACCCCAACACTAAATCTAATCTGAATCCTAACCCTAAGCAAACCCCTAACCCTAAACATAAATCTCAACATAACAAAAACCCTAACACTAACCTTAACCCTAATCCTAACCTTAAACACAACCCTAACAGAAACCCTAACCCTCACTCTAACACTAACACTAACTCTAACCGCAAACCGAAATCCTAACCCTAATACTTAACCTAACACTAACCTTAACCCTATCCCTAACACTAACACTAACGCTAACACTAATCCTAACTCTAACTCGAACACTAAACCTAACCCCAACACTAACCCTATCACTAACACTAACCCTAACACTATTCACAAACCTAAACCTAACACGAACCCTAATGTTAACCCTAACACTAACCCTAAATCTATTTCTAACCCTAACACTAACCCTAAACCTAAACTTTACCATAAATCTAATTCTAAACCTAACCCTAACATTAACACTAATATTTAACCTAACCCTAATCTGAAATGTAACCCTTACCCTAACACAAACCCTAACACTAAGCCTAAAACTAACCCTAACCTAACTCTAAAACAAAACCTAGCACTAACCCTAACATAAACCCCAACACTAAACATAACCTTAAACCTAAAGCTAACTCTAATTCTAAACCGAGCACTAACACTAACCCTAACACTAACCCTAACCATAACACCAAACCTAAAACTAAACCTAGACCTAACACTAACCCTAACCCTAAACCTATCCTTAACCTTAACACTATCCCTAAACCTAACCCTAACACTAACCCTCACCCTAATCCTATCCATACATCTAACACTAACACAAACCCTAAACCTTATCCTATGACTCACCCTAAACCTATCCCAAATTCTAACCCTAACTCTAACACTAAATTTAAACTTAACCCTAACCATAATGCCAATACTAACGCTAACTACAACCCTAACTAACCCTAAACCTAATCGTAACCCTAACCCTAACCCTTACACAAACCAAAACCTTATCTTAACCCTAACACTAACCCTAACTGTAACCTTAAATTTAACCCTAATCCTAACCCTAATGCAAACTGTAAACCTTACCCTTAACCCTAACCCTAAACATAACACTAACTTGAAACCTAACCCTAAATCTAACCCTGAACCTAACCCTAACCCAAACGCTAATACTAACCTAAACCTCACCCTATCCCTAACCCCAATCCTAACACTAAAATTAAACCTAACACTAACCCTAAAAAAGCATTAATCCTAACCCTAAACCTAAACCTAACACTTAACTAAACATAAAACTAACCCTACACATATCCCTAACATGAACCCTAATCGTAACCTTAACCATAACTTTAACACGAACCCTAACCCTAACCGGAATCCTAACCATAACCCTAACCATAACCTTAAACCTAAACCTCACCCTATCCCTAACCCTAACCCTAAACCAAACCCTAACCCTAACATTAATCCTAACACTAACTTTAACCCTATCCCCAACACCAACACTAACCCTAACACTAATCCTAACCCTAACCCAAACACTGACTCTAACCCGAATCTAACCCTATCACTAACACTAACATTAAACATAACGCTAAGCCTATCACTAACACAAATCCTAACCCTAACACTAACACTAACTGTAACCCTAACCCTAAAATAAATGCAACACTAACCCTAACCCTAAAACTAAATATAAACTTAACACTAACCCTAAAACTAACCCTCATCCAAACACTAACACTATCCCTAAACCTAACCCTAACACTAACCCTAAAACTAACACTAACCCCAATCGTAATATTAATCCTAAACTTCAGCCTAACGATAACCATAAATTTATCCCTAAACCTAACACTTTCCATAACCCTAACCCTAACTTTAACTAAAACACTAAAACTAACCCTAACTTTAAACATAACCCTAACCCTAACCCTAAACCTAACACTCACCCTATCTCTAACCCTAAAACAAATCCTAACCTTAACCCTAACACTAACCCTAACACTAACCCTAAACCTAACTGTAACACTTACCCTAAGACTAAACCTAACTCTAATACGAACTGTAACCCTAACCCTAATAATAATGCTTATCCTAACACAAACCCTAAGACTAAGCTTAAACTAACCATAAACTAATCCTAACACTAACCCTCACTCTAAACCTATCCCAAAACCTAACCTAAACCTAACCTTAAACCTAAACCTAACCGTAACCCTCAACCTTAAAGTAACCCTTACTCTAACCAGAGCACTGTTCTTAACCCTAGTCCTAACCCTAACACTAACCCTAAAACTAACCCTAACCCTAACAGTAACCCTAAAACTTACCCTAACCCTAACAATAACCCAAATTCTAAACCATAACCTAACTTTAACTCTAACACTAACCCTTAATCTAACCCTAATCTTGAACCTACCTTTAACCCTAACCCTAACCCTAATCCTAACACAAACCCTAACCCAAACCATAATCTAATCCTAACCCAAACTTAAACATAGCCCTTACTTAAACCTAACCCTAACCTAACACTAACCCTAAACCTAACCCTAACTTTATCCGTAATACTAAATGTAACCCTAACCTAACAGTTACCCTAAACCTATCGCTAAACCTAACACTATACCTAAATCTAAACATAACCCTAACACTAACACTAACTCTAACAGTAAACCTAAACCTAACACTGGACCATACCCTAACACGAACCCTAATACAAATCCTAACACTAACCCTAACCCTAAAACTAACCGTAAACCTAATGCTAACACTAACCCTAATACTAACCCTAAACGTGACCCTAACAGAAAACCTAACCCTAACCCTAACCCTTATTCTCTCACTAACCTAACCCTAACACTAAACCTACACTATCCCTAACCCTAAGACTAACCCTAACTCTAAAACTAACCATAACACTAACACTAATATTAACCTTAACATTAACTCTGTCACTAACCATAACCCTAATCCTAAACCTAATACTAAACCTAACCCTAACCACTAACCCTAACACTAACATTAATCCTAATTTTAATGCTACATGAAACACTAACCCTAACCCTAACCATAACACTAACCCAAACCCTAATTGTAACACTAAACTTACCCTAATCTTAACCGAAACACTAAACCTAACACAAACACAAATCCTAACCCTAACAGTAACCCTAACCATAACTCTAAAACCAACCCTAAGCCTAACCAGAAACCTAACCCTAACCCTAACCCCTACCCTAACACTAAACTAATCCTTACACTAATCCTATCAGCAACCTTAAACCTAACCCTAACCCTAACCGTAACACAATACTTAAACCAAACCCTAATCTAACACTAACGCTAACCGTAAAACTATAAGTAAACTCAACACTATCCCTAAAACTAAGACTAACACAAACCCTAACACTAACCTTAACCTAAAGGTAAACATAACCTTAAGACTTACCCTAAACCTAACCGTACCAACAATGCTAAACCTAAGCCAAATTCTAAACCTAAACCTAAGACTAACCCTAACGCTAACTCTAACCATTACCCTAATACTAACCCTAACACCAACCCTAACCCTAACTCAAACTATAACCCTAACCCTAAACCTTACACAAAACCAAACCCTAATCATAACACTAAAACTAACCCTAATCCTAACCCTAACTTTAACCCTAACACTAAACCTATCCCTAACCCTAAACATACTAAAAATCCTAATCCTAACCCTAACAATAACCCTCAACCTAACCCCAATCAAAATGCTAATACTAACCCTAAACCTCAAGCTATCTCTAACCTTAACCCTGAAACTGACACTAAACCAAACACTAACCCTAAACCAAACATTAAACTTAAGTCTAACCCTAACAATAACACTAACCCTAAACCTAACCCTAATCCTAAAACAAATACTAAACCTAAACATATCCCTAACTCTAACCCGAACTCTAACACTAACTGTACCATTGAAACAGAAACTAATCCTAATCCTTAACCTAACACTAACCATAAAATTAACCCTAAACATAACACTAACCATAAATCTAATCCTGACTTTAACACTAAACCTCAACCTAAACCTCACTGTAAGACTAACACTAGCACTACCTGGAACACTAACCCTAATCCTAACCATAACACTTTCACTAATCCTAAGCCTAACCCTAATGCTAGCCATAACACTAACCACAACCCTCAATCTAACATTAACCCTAACGCTAAAACTATCCCTAATATTAAGACTATGTCTAACCCTAACCCTATCCCTAACACTTATCCTAACACTAATCCTAAAACTAACTCTAACTCTAATCCTAACCGTAACCCTAACTTTATTGCTAACCATAACATAAAATCAATCCCTAACCCTAACACTAACCCTAAAACTTTTACTAACCCTAAACATAACCCTAACCCTAACACTGCCCCTAACCCTAATCCTAACATATAAGTAAACCTATCACAAACACTAATGCTAACAATAACCCTAACCCTAACCCTAACCCTAAACATAACATAAACCTTACCCTAACCGTACTCCTAACACTAATCCTAAAATTAGCATTAACCTAAAACTAACGAAAAACCTAACAGTAAAGATAATCCTAAACCTAACTCTAACAGTAACAAGAATGTTAACCCTAATACTAACCCTAACTTAAACCTAACCCTTACCCTAAACCTAACAGTATGCTGAATCCTAATTGTAACGGTATCCATACACCTAACCCTTACCCTAACACAAACCGTAACCCTAACCATAATATTTACCCTAAACCTAACTTTAACCCTAACCCTAACAAAAACCCTAACCCTAACCCTAACACTAATGCCAACACTAAACTTAACCCTATCCTTAACACTACCACTAAACCTAACACAAATCTTAACCCTTACCGTAACACTAACCCTAACCGCAATCCTAACCCTATCATTAACACTAACACTAAAAATAACCTTCAACTTATCATTAACCCTAACCCTAACCCCAACCCTAAATATAAAGTTAACCCTAAACCTAACACTAACCCTAAAACTAAATTAAACACTTACTCTATCCATTACTGGAAAAATAACCCTAACAGTTACCCTCACCCTAACCTTAACCCTAAACCTAACATGAACCCTAACCTTAACCCTAACCCTAACACTAACCCTAACACTAACCTTAACCCTATCCCTAACCCTAACACTAACCCTAACACTTTTACTAACCCTAAATATAACCCTACCCTAACACTACCCCTAACCCTAATCCTAACCTATAAGTAACCCTAACACAAACACTAAAGCTAACAATAACCCTAACCCTAACCCTAAACTAACCCTAACCCTAAACATAACATAAACCTTACCCTAACCCTAATCCTAACACTAATCCTAAAACCAACATTAACCTAAAACTGACGATAAACCTAACAATAAATGTAACCTTATTCCTAACTCTAAATCTAACCATAACAAGCATGTTAACCCTAATACTAACCCTAATTTAAACCTAACCTTTAACCTAAACCTAACACTATGCTGAATTCTAACCATAACCGTAACCATACACCTAACCCTTACCCTAATACAAACCGTAACACTAACCCTAACACTAACCCTAAATTTAACCTTAACCCTAAAACTAACACTAACCCTAAAGCTAAACCAAATTTTAACCCTTACTATAAAACTAACTCTAAGTCTAACCCTAACCCTTATCCCTAACTCTAACTCTCATCCTAAACCTAACTCTAACACAAACACTAACTCCATCCCTCACACTAACCCTATTGAATAATCTAAACCTAACGTGAATCTTAAACCTAACACTATCAATTACCCTAACCCAAACCCTAACCCTATCCCTAATGCTAAATCAAGCCTTAACCCTAAATCTTAACCTAAACCAAACCCTACTTGAACCCTGACCCTAATAATACACCTAGCTTTAAGCCTGACCCTTAACCTAACCAAACCCTTACACTAGACCTAGACATAACCTAACAATAAAACTAACCATAACCATTAACCCAGACCTGACATGACATAAGCCCCAGCCCTAATCCTAGCCCTAACCCTAACACAAACTTTAGTCCTCATCTTCGGCCTATACCTAGCCTTAATCCTAACCCAAACACTAACTCTAACCTTATCTCCAATTTTAACCCTCACCCTAGACTTGAATTTAGGTATAACCTCATCCTTTCCCCTAAAAATATGACTAACCCTAACACTAACATTAACCATATCTCTAGCCCTAACAATAGGCCTAACCCTAACACTAACCCTCGAACTAATCCTAGCCCTAATTTAGCCCTAACATTAGCTATACCACTAACCTTGGCCTAAGACTAACTCTAACTCTCCCCCTAGCCCTATTTCTGGTTCTAATCCTATCCATTACAATAACCCTAACACAAGCCCTAATCTTAACCCTAACCCTAATGCTAAACCTAATCAAAACCCTAACTCTATCACTAACCCTAAACCTAAATGTAACCCTAAACCTAACACTAACGCTAATCCTAATCCTAAACTTAACCTAATCTTAACCAAAACCCTATCCCCAACCTTGTCCCTAACACTAAACATAAGCCTAAACATAAAAGCATCCCACGAATTAACCATAAACCTAAACCTCTCCATAGCCGTAATCCTTGCAGAAATATTAAGCCTTAACCAAGACATTGCCATAACCTAACCCTAAAACTAGCCCTAATTGTAAACCTAATTATTATATTAGTCGTAGCTCTAAAGCTAACAAAAAACCTAGCCTAGCTCTAACCTTAGCTTTAACTCTAACACTAAACATAACCCTAGCCCTAACCCTAACACTAGCACTAACCCGATCCCTTACCCTAAGCCAAACTCTAACCCTAAAGCTACCCTAATTCTAAAACTAATTCTTAGCCTAACCCAAAACATAACTCCATTACTAGTCCTAAACCTAATTCTCAAAGTACCTCTATCACTATCCCAAATCCTAACCCTAAACCTGACCCTTATTCTCACCCAACACTAACCAAAGGTCTAAACCTGATGCTAACCCTAAACAGACCCCTAACATTGGCACAACCTGTAACCCTATAACAAAACCTTACACTAACAGTAGAACTAGACCTACACTTTATCCTTTATCTACTGATAACTCTAAGCTTAGCCCTAAACAAAAATTTAGCCCTAGCCCTAATTATAACCCTTAACCTAACCCAAACACTAACCATACCCCTAGACCAAAACCTAGTCCTAATGCTTTCCCTAACAATGAACATAACCCTAAACTGAACACTGAACCTTACCCTAACACAAACCCTAGCTCTATACCTTATCCTGACAAAAAGCATAATTCTAACACTAGACATAGAAATATCACTAAGCCTGAAACTAGCCTTCAACATAGGCCAAAACCTAACTCTAACTCTATCCATTACCCCAACCCTAACCTTAACCCTAATGCTAACCCTAGCCCTAAACCTCACACTGACTCTAACCATTGTCCTCCTCATAGTCCAAACACTCTCAATCCCTAAAACTTAAACTTAATCTAACCCTAACACTAACCCCTGGCCTAAACTTAAACCTAACCTTAACCCTAGCCCTAATCCTAAACTTAACCCTATCACTAAACCTAGCTCTAAGCCTACATATTACCCTAACTCTAACCCTATACTTAATGATAACCCTAGCACAAACCCAAGCTCTAACCCTACCCATTAATCTAACCCTAACCCTAACCCTGATGATAACCCTAAAACTTACCCAAAATCTACCATAACCCTAACCCTAGACATAACCATAAACCTATCCCTTGCCATAGAGCTAACCCTTGCTCAAACCCTAACCATTTCCCTAAACCTAACCCTAAGCCTATCCCTAATCCTAAATGTCTTCTTTGATATAATGAGAGCAACTACGAACAAAGCAGGGAGGAAGAGCAGGAAGAAAAGATTAACATTAAACAGATACATGAGGTGGGAGGGAAAGGGAGAGAAAAGGGAAATTGCATGGTAATGGAGGGAGACCCGCATGGTTATACAAAATTACATATAAGAGGTTGTGAGGGGAATGGGAAAATAAACAAGGAGAGAAATGAATTACAGTAGATGGGGTAGAGAGAGAAGATGGGAGGGGAGGGGAGGGGAGATAGTAGAGGATAGGAAAGGTAGCAGAATACAACAGTTACTAATAGGGCATTATGTAAAAATGTGGATGTGTAACCGATGTGATGCTGCAATCTGTATTTGGGGTAAAATTGGGAGTTCATAACCAACTTGAATCTAATGTATGAAATATGATATGTCAAGAGCTTTGTAATGTTTTGAACAACCAATAAAAA
>NW_026005608.1:0-1642 GCF_001458135.2 Marmota marmota marmota | reverse complement strand
TTATTTCAGCGGGATCGTTAGTGCTGAGTCACAAGAAGCAGGCGAACCGGAGCTTGAATGCAGCCGATCTGGGCTCGGTGTGTGTGTTCTGAGGGGCCCAGACTGTACGCCCCAGATCCACGTCAGCTCAGCATTGCCTAATGATCATGAGCAAACAGCATTTAGACAGGTTACGGCTCCCTATGCCCACGCAGTTGAAGATGTCAGAGACTTGATCTCTCCGTGCCCGCCACCATGTTAGATCTCCTCAGTGATATTCATGTTACCCTTACAGCTTCCTGGCATAAGCAAGTTCTTGGGATTATACAAACTGCTGCTTCTGTTTCCAGTCCAGATTTCTAGGAATGAAATCCTGCCGCTGTTGCCTCCGCCTCTGGACCGCGCTCATTACCCTAACCCAAACCATAAACATCATGATAACCCTAGCCCTAACCCTAAACCTTCTATAACGCTAACCGCAAACCTAAGCCTAGACTAAAACATAAACCTAACACTTGCCATAGTTCTAATCCTAGCTCAAACTCTAAATTTATGCTAAACTTAACACTAAACCTAGTCCTAAACCTAATCCTAACCCTAACCCTAACCCAACATCTGAACCTGTCCATTACCTTAAACCTAATGGTAACCCAAATCCCAACCCTAGACCTAATCCTAAACCTAACCATATCCTTAACACTAACCCTAGCTCAAATCCTAACCCATACCCTATACCTATCCCAAGCAATAACCCTAACCCTAACCCTAACTCTAGCCCTAATCTTAAACATAACCCTAGCTCTAACCCTAGCTTTAAACCCATCCATTACCCTAATGATAACCATAAACCTAATGCTAACCCTAGGCCTAACCCTAACCCGATCCAGTACCCTAAACCTAATCTGAGACCTAAACCTAATCTAAAGCCTAAACCTAACCTTATCCATTACCCTAACTCTAACTCAAACCTAATGCTAATTTGAGACATAACACTAAACCTCAACCTAACCTAAACCCAAAACCTGACTCTGATTATTATAATACCCCTAGCTCTCAACTTGAACCTCACCCTAAACCTAACTCTGAAACTCGACCTAGCCATAAATCTTACCCAAAAACTATCTCTAACCATAACCCTAGACCTGATATTAGCCCTAGCCCTAATCTTGCCATAAGCATAACACAAACGTTAGCCCTCATCCTAGCCCTAAACCTAGCCTTGATCCTTAACCCAAACCCTAACTCTATCCCTATCCCTAATTGTATCCCTCACCCTAGTTCTGAACTTTGCTATAACCCCATCCCTTCCCCAAAATCTTACCCTAACTCTAACTCTAGACTTAACCCTTACATTAATCCTAGACCTGATCCTAGCCCTAATTTATCCCTAACCTTACAACTAGCACTAAGACTATGTCTAACTCTCGCCCTAGCACTATTCCTAGATCTAACCCTATCCCTTACCATAACCCTAACACTTGCCCTAACATTAGCCCTAACACTATCCCTAGCCCTAAATCTAGAACTAAACATAACTCTAAGTCCAACCCTAACCCTAAGCCTAAACCTCACAGTAACACTAGCTCTAACACTAACACTAATCCTAAAACTAGCCCTAATCTAATTCAAACCCTAAAACAGAACCAAGTCATAGCCCTAATCC
>NW_026005607.1:0-6686 GCF_001458135.2 Marmota marmota marmota | reverse complement strand
TTTTTTTTTTTTTTTTTTTTTTTTTTTATCATTCATAATTGTTTTTTGCAAAGATACAAATCACTGATGAGCAATGACTCAATGTCTCGTATGGGAGGGAAGAGTTCAGAAAATGGTGTTCTTCTAATATTCTTTCCTTATTAACCAAAGCATTTTTTGTAATGAGAAGCCTCTTTTATATTCTGTTTGCTCAAAAATACCATTTGTATTGGAAAGACAGGATAAATGCTTTTTTCTATCCTCCCTTTTAAAATCAATTTTCAAAATAACTCTTTGGTTTAATGGCATCTTGTAAAGGAGATAAATTAACTTTGTTTTTTGTGTCATATGCTTATGAGTTTAAACATAGTTTATTGTCCCATTTGTTGACAATGTGATCCTCCTCCAGTTAACTTATAGCAGCATTATTTATAATTAATAACTAGAACTTGGGAACAACCCCTTTGTCCATCAGCTGACCAATAGATAATCAAAGTTTGACATATCCATTTATTGTAATACTGTATTATTCAGCCATAAAATAAAATGAAGCACCTTGTAAACTTTAGTAGCTTCCTTGCTATCTGGTTAGATGTTCCAGGTGAACGTTTATGGTCCCAAATGTGGAATAGCTATTTCTCTAAGGATCCCTGATTCCTTTTAATGGGAAATAGAATTCAGAAGCCAGTCTCATGCTAAGGATATTCATTCTTGTAGATTTACTGCTATCAATTCGTACTGATACTTTCAATTGACATTCAAAACTATAAATTCCAATTTGCCATTTTTTCCTTCAACTTTTAACCATTGATAATGAATAAATACAAGTATTTATGTATAGCAAAACCAGTTAAAATTTTCATGACACATATTTATTCATTCACATAGTTCACTGCTGTGTAGGTGTGTGATGTGAAACATTGGACAGGGTCAAAAAATAAATTAAGACACCCTAAAATATTTTCACTGAATCCTTTTGCTCCATCTGCTCCAGACTTTTCTCAGCTTACCATTCTATCCCTTTCCCTCATACATTCTTTACATGTCTTCAGCTCTAACAATTGAACAGAATGAAATTAATCAGTGACTCATATAAAAATCCAGTATTTAGGTCCTGCTCTAACTTTTTCCCTAAACCAGAATGGACAGCTTCATATATATAAATTTACACATGGATTTCATCTCTTCCTCTTTTTTTCCATATGATGTTTAATAAAAACACCAAAATCAGAAACCTAGAGTCAGATTCTTCTCTCCTGGTTACTCTGCAACCCCAACCTTAATACAAAATCATGCTCGGGTGATTTTCCTTCAAATGTTTCTCACAGTTATGGGAAAATATTTCTAAGCTGTGTTTTCTCTGTCTTTTCTATGATCAGTTTAATTTGGTTTTAGTTTGTGTACTTGTACTATTACAATTACAATTCTTAAATCTACCCTCTTTATTGCCATCAGGATAATCTATTTAAAATGCATAACTACACTACTGTGGCTGCCCATGCTTATCATACAAGATCCTAGGTCTTTAACATAGTGAAACACTTATGGAAGTGACCTTGAACAAAGTAATGTTCTAAGCCTCAAGTTTCCTCATCTATAAAAGTCATGTCATTATCATCTAACTTCATGTGAGATAGCATATCTTAACAACCAGTACAGATAATTTCATATGTAAATTTCCAAAACCTATTTTATCTCTCTCCTTAACCTTCTTTTGTGTTCTTTTTTTAATCAGAATATAGGGTGCAAATGAAGTGATCTCTGTTCTGTTTTAACATAAGTGAAAACTTCTTAGTATCTTAAAAGTTAGCATCCCAGTTTTGAAGTGTAACTGAATATTTAAACAGGCAAATTCTTATCATTAATATCAGCTTTTCCCATCCTCTCAAATTATTTTCAGTGTTAACTGTCTTTCATTGCATTCTCTTTAGCCATCATCTTATGTACTCACCTCACTTTATATGCTGAGGTACTCCAATTTAATCTCAAATCTTCTGATCATTTTTATTACCTAATTTTTATGAAAAATATACATATTCAAAATATGCCCCATCATATAAGAAATAGAATAGGGCTGGGGATGTGGCTCAAGTGGTAGCGTGCTTGCTTGGCACGCGTGCGGCCCGGGTTAGATCCTCAGCACCACATACAAACAAAGATGTTGTGTCCTCCAAAAACTAAAAAAAATAAATAAATATTAAAAAAATTCTCTCTCTCTCTCAAAAAAATTATATAAAAAAAAGAAATAGAATAGGCATCTGAAATTTGAACTCTGTTTAATTTTGTTTTGTTGTTTTGTTTTGTTTTTGCAGTACTGGGGATGAATCCAGAATTTTGAGCCAGCTATGCAAGTAGTGTACCACTGAGCTATATGCCCAGCCCCTACATTTAATTTTTATTCATGCTTTTTCTATTGTAAATAAACAGCCAATATTTATTGAATGCTTACTTTATGCCAGGAATTATGCTACTTTAACCCTCTTGATGATTTTGGAAGTATAATTTTCATGATTTCTATTTTTCGGATGACAGAACTGAAGCATTAGAGACAAAATAACTTCACTAAGATTTAATGCCTGACTGGTAAGTGGAGAAATTAAAATTCAAAACCTAAGATTTGACTAACTTAAAATCACTGTTTTATCAACGAAGCTATATGCTTTCCTTTGCAAAAACTTTACCCAGCTTTGAGATAAAATTAATTTTTCCACCTTAAAGTTTATGTCCTTTAGCAACTACTGCTTTCATAAACATGTATATATAGTATTCCATCAGTTATTTAAAATAAAAGGGTAGGAAGGAAAATATTTCTGAATTACTGAATAGTTCACATTGCAAACTGTTAATACAGACACATTTTTATTACTTGTGAAAGCTACTTAAATTGTTTATCAGTAATTAATAGTTTGTTCAAGAAGTTTAAATATGTTCCATATTAAATATGTAACTACATACATACATATTCATCTACACATATGGAATGGAGAGAAATCAGATGTTTTCTTAAACAGAATTATCTAATTCATAGAAGTTTCAGGTATACTTCCTGGCATTTGAATTTTCCATGTTAGGTATGATTCTTTTCAAATACTCTTAATTTCATCTCTTTCCAAGCCTTTGCCTCAGTGTACATCCAAAATGTATTTGTGAATTTTTTATTACATAGTACATCAGAGTTTCTATAGACACATATTACAAAATGCATGTAATAAATATATAACTTAGAAGGCATTTCCCAGTGTATTATTCGTCTTCTCATCCCATAACTCCAACTGAATTAGACTTTGTACCACATTTAGACAAGACAGACTTAGCAGAGGTACTCAACCCATTTTCATTTTTGTCTTCTGGCCATTTAAATTCATTTTGTAGTGTTCTCTTTCCAACTCCCTGGAGAACAAGTCTTAGTAACTTTTCTAGTCACTTTCAGGAAATAAAAACAATCTTTTCAAGAACTAATAAACTGAATTCAAAGTTAAAAATCAACTGTCCTTTCTTACCTCAGGCTTACTGTAGGCCTGCAGTGGAAATGTAGGGTTTGATTTGTTTCCTGTTTCTGTGTTCTCACACTGAGCCCTCTTACACTCCTCTACATTTGCTGACTATGGTTTTGGTCCTTCCTGGATTAGGATAGGCTGAGGAAGAAGAAAAGGTCTGTGATGGTAGTAGCAGCAGCAATAACAGTTACTGATATTTTTGTAGCATTGATTATGTTAGTTACTGTTCAAAACACTAAATATGTATTAGGTCATTGATCCTCAGAAGTGTGGCCTGTGTTCTATTTTGCCTGTTTTACTGCTTAAGTAATTAGGTACAGCGAATTTAGTGACTTACTTAATAAGTTCACACAGCTGAACCAACTGTGACAGTTGTCACAAATGACAACCCAGCATTGTGTACACTAAATTCTGTGCACTAGATTCTGTGCACTTAAGACACTCCACTATATGGCTTTATATACTATGAAAAATAGTAAGCAAACTTCATAGTCCTGACCATGTTTAAGTCAGACTCATGCCAAAGAATCTTTTAAAGTGTGATACAATTTCCATTCACTTGAGACAAAGGACAGACATGCCAGGAGAGTAGCAGGGAGTTTGTAATTCATGACACACCAATTACTCTCAGCAAAATTCCTCTTCTGATCTTCAACTTTTAGATCACAGAAGATGAAAGAAGCACCATCTTAGAAAAGTTTTCCACCTCTTTGCATATGTGCCCTCACACCTTACTTAAATGTGGTACATTTTGGGGGCCTCCAACCAAACCAAGATTGAAGTGGTTTCATTTTAATACCCCACTGTACATTTTCCAAATATGCTGTTTAATTTCTTGACTTTATACCTTTATTCATGCAGATGGTCCCTGGATTATGACTGTCACTTGTTCTGAAGGCATGTTTCCTCCCTCAACCACATGATCCCAATCAAAGTAAGCAATCTTGATGGCACAGCTTTAAAAGCAGAAGCCAGTTTCCTAGGATATAGCAAATGAATGAAACACTTTCTATATAGCCTTCCCATTTTTTACCTCTTCATCTTGTTTCTATGAGAGGAAATAGCAAATATATTAAATGATGGTCTGTTTAGACCTGTCTTAGCTGCATAATGTCTCATTGTGACAACATGTAAAACAGTTTTATTATTGTTTTTATTTTAACAACCTTAATTGGCTTATTTTCCATTCTTGAATCAGGCAACCCTTCAATCCATAAAATAGAGATAAGTGTTCCTGGAGCAGGTTTATGTTTGAACTATTTTCAAAATTATGGTCCAAGATGATTATTACAATGGCCTTCTCTATCAATCAAAAGGATTTATGCCTTTTATCCTTTTTATCATATCAAACAGGGAACAATCCCAAATTGATCATTTTGGCTTCTTGTTATTATCTTGGAATCTTTTTTTAATCTTTTCCCCCCTTTATTTTCCTTTCCTCCTCCTTTCTTTTCCCCTATATATTTATCTAAGTAGAATATTCAAAGAAATGATTATGTAGGATGGATTATTTAATGTTTGAACTGGCATTACCTACTGCATGTTTACGTTTAGAAACAGGGATGATACTATACCCATTGACAGAGATCTCTTGATGTTCAATAACTTATCAAATGTGAAATATTTAGAATAGTGTCTGGCATAAAAAGCCAGGCACTATTCTAAATATCAATATTTACAAATATCATTTAAAACTCTGGAGCTTATTTAAACAGTATTTGAAATGCTTCCCTGATTGAAGAGTTTGGAGAACACATTTTAATACATTGTGTACCTTAAGTTTCTCTCTCACTAGCATCTTTTTGTCTTTTACTTGGCACAGTGGCCACCTGAAAATGGTATAAATTGCCTATTTTAGCTACTAAACCATCATTTAATATTTTATTTTATGTATTTTTTAGGACATTTGTGATTCATTTGCATCCTTGAAGAGCATCTGTAGAAGAGGAAGGAAAAGATGGGTGTGAAAACATTTACTCATAGCTCCTCTTCCCACAGCCAGGAAATGCTTGGAAAACTAAACATGCTGCGAAATGATGGACATTTTTGTGATATCACTATTCGTGTCCAGGACAAAATCTTCCGGGCACATAAGGTGGTACTAGCAGCTTGCAGTGATTTCTTTCGCACCAAACTTGTAGGCCAAGCAGAGGATGAGAACAAGAATGTGTTGGATCTGCATCATGTTACAGTGACTGGCTTTATACCCCTTTTAGAATATGCTTACACAGCTACTCTTTCAATTAACACAGAAAATATTATTGATGTTCTAGCTGCAGCCAGCTATATGCAAATGTTTAGTGTTGCTAGCACCTGCTCAGAGTTCATGAAATCAAGTATTTTATGGAATACACCCAATAGCCAGCCAGAAAAGGGTCTAGATGCTGGACAAGAAAGTAATTCTACCTGCAATTTTACTACTCGAGATGGAAGCATTTCCCCAGTGTCTTCAGAATGCAGTGTGGTGGAAAGAACCATTCCTGTCTGCCGAGAGTCCCTGAGAAAACGCAAAAGTTACATTGTTATGTCTCCTGAGAGTCCTGTAAAGTGTAGCACACAAACAAGTTCACCCCAAGTATTAAACTCTTCAGCTTCCTACACAGAAAATAGAAATCAACCAGTTGACTCTTCATTAGCTTTTCCCTGGACTTTTCCTTTTGGAATTGATCGAAGGATTCAACCTGAAAAGGCTAAGCAAGCAGAAAATACCCGGACTTTAGAGTTACCTGGCCCATCTGAGGCAGGTAGAAGAATGGCTGACTATGTGACTTGTGAGAGCACAAAAACTACCCTTCCTCTGGGTACCGAAGAAGATGTCCGGGTCAAAGTAGAAAGGTTAAGTGATGAGGAGGTCCATGAAGAAGTGTCTCAGCCTGTCAGTGCATCTCAGAGTTCACTGAGTGATCAGCAGACAGTGCCAGGAAGTGAACAAGTCCAAGAGGACCTTCTGATTAGTCCACAGTCTTCCTCTATTGCCGCAGTCCGGCTGGCTGCAGCAAAATAACCCCTGGGGGTGGCGAACAACTTGCGTAGATTGATACAGCAGGAGTGGGAGCCGTTTATTGCAAGACAGGAGCAGTATTTATACATTCCACACAGCTTATCTACATCAGTCAACCAATAAGGAATCTCCACACTTAATGGCTCGCTTTTGTTACTTCTCAAACCACTCCCTCTGGCATTTTGCCAGGCACCATCCAGACTTGTTTA
>NW_026005606.1:0-6691 GCF_001458135.2 Marmota marmota marmota | reverse complement strand
CCCACTTTGTTGATTTTTTATCCTACTTCTTGTGTTTTGCTGTGAAGATGCTACACCATTTATTGATATCTTATTTATTTCTCATGCTTTAGAGGAGTTTTGTTAAAGAAGTCAGTTCTTCTAGCAGGTATAGGGTTTCTGGTCAAATTCCTAGGTCTTTGATCCACTTTGAGTTGAGTTTTTTGCAGGGTGAGAGACAAGGGTTAAATTTCATTCCACTACATATAGATTTCCAGTTTTTCTGGCACCATTTATTAAGATGGTTATCTTTTCTCCAACATATGTTATTGGCATCTTTGTCTAATATAACCGTAGTTATGTGGGTTTGTCTCTGTTTCTTCTATTCCACTGGTCTTCATGCCTGTTTTAGTGACAGCACCATGCTGTTCTTGTTATTATAACTCTGCAGTCTAATTTGAGATCCAATATTATGATGCCTCCTTTGTTTTTTCCCTGCTAAGGATTGTTTTGGCTATTCCAGGTCTCTTATTTTTCCAAATAATTTCATAACTGCTTTTTCTATTTCTGTGAAGAACATCATTAAAATTTTGATGGGAATTGCATTCAATCTATATAGCACTTTTGAGAGCATGGCCATTTTGACAATATTAATTCTGCCTGTCCAAGTACACTGGACATCTTTCCATCTTCTAAGGTCTTCTTCAAATTTCTTTCTTTAATGTTCTATAATCTTCACTGTAGAGGTCATTCACCTTTTTTGTGAGATTGATTCCCTAATTTTTTTAATTTTGTTTTGGCTATTATTAATGGGATAGTTTTTCTAATTTCTATTAAAAAAGTAAATTTTAACTCTTTAAAATGAATAGAAGACTAATCAAAATAATACCTATTACACTATTAGAATACTCACATTACTTATTCAAGTTATTACAGACAAAACTAAAACTAAAATACCAATGCTAGCAGTACTTTATAAGCCAGTGGAACATGCCTACTCTGTATTTTCAATATTTTTTTAATTTTTTTTTTTTAGTTATCAATGATCCTTTTTAATTTATTTATTTATATGAGGTGCTGAGAATTTAACCCAGTGGCTGACACATGCTAGGCAAGTGCTCTACCACTAAGCCACCAGGCCTGTATTTTCAAGACATATGTTTAAAAGTAACTTATTAATTATTCATAAATATTGATTGGTATTGCATATACTAATTCAAGTCAAACTTCTTTCTATGAGAGCAAAAACAAGAGGGGTAGTGAATGTTTAAGTCTCAAAATCAGTCTGTAATACCAAAAGAGCTGACAAAATTCAGAAAATTATCAAAAGGCAAGCTATAATCAGGGCACAGTGGTTCACGCCTGTAATCCCAGCAGCTTGGGAGGCTGAGGCAAGGAGGATCACAAGTTTGAAGCCAGCCTTAGCAACTTAGCAAGACCCTGTCTCTAAATAAAATATTTTAAAAGGCTGGGGAATGTGGCTCAGTGATTTGAGTGCCGCTGTTCAATCCCCAGTACCCCCAACGCTCCCCGCCATCCCCACTGCAAAAAGTCAAGCTATAAAAGACACTAAAGACTAATTACTTTAAGAAAACTATAGAAAAGTCATTGGATTTTTTAAAAAGTGTAATAAATTACAATCTAACGAATTTTCCTAGCTGTTGAAGCTGCCCAGTATATTTGAAAACTTAGTCAAAAAATAAAGAACTTAAGCCAAATAATATATCTACGCAATTGTAATTCTTTATAATTTTTGCTTTTAATCTTTGTTTTTAAAAAGACAATTTTTTAGCTTCAGAAGACCCATGAAAAATTTAAGCCTAAATCCCATAAAAATTCAAGCATCACTTATTACTAAACAGCCCAGTGTACAAATTCTTTATTTAATGAATATGGTAATCAACCAGGTCAAGATCACCCACAAACTGAATATATGACTACTTATCCGTATGATTTATGAACTACTATAGGAACACATCTCCCCCAAAATAATGTTTTCCACCTGAAGAAATTCATTCTTGTGAAGCAAATGTAAATACCAATGAAAAATCACAGCAACCTCTTAAGTTATTATAAGACAAGACCTTAGCAGAGCTTACTGTAACTGGTCTATAGAACTCAAGTTCCTCTGCAAACTATTGTTGAGGTACTGAATAACATCATTAGGAAAGAAAAGGTTCAAGAAAATGCCAAAAAGACTTTCATTAACTTCACAATTTTGTCCAATACTGAAATTAACAGCACTAAAAAGCAGCATTTACCCTGCTTTCTTTATTTAAGAATATAAACCTTTTAGAATTTTGATCTATAGTAAATAGGTTCTTCTTTTTTTATTTATTAGCTTTAGGTGGATACAATATCTTCATTATTATTTTTTAATGCGGTGCTGAGGATAAAACCCAGTGCCTCACGCATGCCAGGTGAGTGCGCTACTACTTGAGCCACATTCCCGGCCCCAGTAGATAGGTTCTTCTACCTGAGATCTCAAACTGTACCAGAGAAATGCCACTCATTTCCACCCAAAGTGATTATAAATTCCCTAACAAGAGAGACTTCTTTTTTATCTAGGTAGCATTTATCAATGTAGAAGTTTAAAAAGGTGCTACTACTAAAGTTATTTTAAAAGGCTGGGACAAGAAAGAGCAAAAATTTCCAAATATTACAGATTAGAAATAGAAATTGTATGGCAAAGATAGATTAAAAAGGCAGAGCAGGGATTATAAGCACCTGAATCCAACACATTAAAAAACATTTGGTTTGACTGATACGTTTTCAAGATGTATATAACTATACTTAAAATCCTGTTCTTTTTTAAAAAAAAATATTTATTTTTTAGGTGTAGATGTACACAACACAATGCCTTTATTTTTTATGTGATGCTGAGGATGGAAACTGGGTCCCGCCCATGCTAGGCGAGAGCTCTACTGCTGAGCCACAATCCCAGCCCCAAAATCCTGTTCTTAACACCAGATAACAACATATATACCAGTCTCATGACTCTATTCCTCCCTTTTCAAGGGATAAAAACAATTGTGGCTGATTCTGTGTTAGTGTGCTGAGCCCAAAAGTTCTCAGAACTCTTCTTAACACTGTTTCAACAGACTAGAATTGGTATGTCAAATGAAACCTTTCTGTTATTCTTAGCTTGGAAACAGAAGTCAAAAAACTCCAAAAACATTGCAATCTTAGGAAAATTTTAAGTATAAATTTCTCACACTTTTTTTTTGTACTGGGGATTGAACCCAGGGCTGCTATACCACTGAGGTATATCTTCAGCCCTTTCTATTTTTTTATTTTGAGACAAGGTCTCACTATGATACTGAGGGTCTTGATAACTTGCCGCAGCTGGCCTAGAACCTGCAATTCTCCTGCTTCAGTCTCTCTAGTCACTGAAATTACAGGCATATGCCACCATACCCAGCCAATTTCTCATATACCTTCACAGCCTCTAAAAGCCACAATTTGTTTATGGCAGCAAACAATAATTGGTTTTAGAAAAATAACCCTAGGGGACAGGGACAAAGCTCAGCGGTAGAGTTCTCACCTCACATACATAAGGCCCTGGGTTCAAACCCAGGCACCACCAAAAAAATTTAACTAATTTTAAAAAGAAAAATAACTATAAGACATGAGAAAAATATCCATTTATCCTTTTTATGATGGTATTTGGTTAAGATTCCAACAAAATTTATTAAACTATTTTAAAAGTAAAGATAACCTAAAACAACAAATTTCTTTAAACGTAAAATAGTAAAGTTTAATTTTTTCCCAATATTTTATGATAAAAAATTTCAAATGTACAGAAGATGCAAAGCATAGTACAATGATGGGGGATAGAGGGTGGGAATAAGTCCCAGTCCAAAGCCAAAGGCTGCAAAACCAGAAGTCTCCACATGCAGAGGATGTCCCACTTCTACCCATCTCCAAAAGAAAGAGCAAATTCAGCCGTACTCCATCTTTTTGTTATATTCAGGCCCTCAAGAGTCTGGATGATACCCATCTGTACTGGCGAGGAAGATCTTTAAATTGCACAGATTAAACACTAACGTCTTGTGGAAATGCTCTCATAGACATATCCAAAAATAATGTTCACCAGCATTATTTCTTCACTTGGCCCAGTCAAGTTGACACACAAAATTAAATATCACAGTAGTCTTTTATTTGCTCAATAAGAACATTAAATTAATTTACCAACTGCTCAACATAACAAATGTACATACTAGGTTAACATGGAAACATCATGAATAAACCAACAAGCAGCTCACTGAAAGTGGCATAAAAAGTAAACAGGACACCAAGAATACATACCAGGACAAACTAACAGGACGTGTGTATGTGTGTGTGTGTGTGTGTGTGTGTGTGTGTGTAGTGCTGGGTTTGAACTTACAATGACTTCTGCTCTGTACCCTACTTCCTCAAACTTTTCCAAAAGGAATGATCAATAATTGAAATCAATGAGAAGTGGAAATCAAAATTTAGACATTTTCTTTATGGTCTATTTAGTGCCCAAAGTAATTCTGATGCACACACACAATAAAAATCCCATGTTACAAAAGTCGTTAAACAATGATAAAGAAAATAGCAAATTTATCTTAAAGAATTTCTGAAGACTATTAAATTATAAAGCCAGCAATGTTGGATTACCAGGGGAAGTAGCATTAAGATCAAGCATCCACAGTGAAATTCCCCCTGGAGTTACATCTAGGTCAAAGAAGCTGGCAGACATTTGGTTGGCAAAAGTAGTATGAGTCTCACAAATCTTCCAAGTATTTCTCAGGATGACAACTGACCCCACACAGATAGGTCCCCTGGTAAAACAGATGGTCCCATTCCCCCCCAAAAAAAGTATCTGTGGGTTTTTTAGAAAGAACTATGCCAGAGTTAACAAGATTTTAGTCGAAATATTTATGTTCCTGAAACCAATGGAATGCTTCCCTTGAATTAATATCCAATCTCAAAAAAGATAATATTCTAGTAGACCCCAAAATTTCTAAGACCCAAAAAATTCTAAGCATAATATAGGCAGTATCCCAACTATGACCCTCGTATTTTGTTCCTTGAACAGAGGAACTTATGATTAGGCCTTCCAGTTTATTTTACACAACCTCAATAATAATTATTTACCAAGATACATTTTAACAGTTCAAAGACTTGCTACATAAATTTCACAGGATATGGATCTACTGCTATATAAATTGTACGTCTCAGGGAATGATCCTGGTCCTTTAAAATCAACATATTATTTATTCCTCAACTATGTACTGAATATTTTGTTTATGTAATTTTATTTCACCAGGCACTATGGAGGGCATACTGGATATGGCAAAATACAATAAGAAAACCACAAATGTAAAATGAATTCCCATTTTCACAGTAAGGATTGTTAAAACTAAGCCTTTTAGCATACAAACATATAAATCTTTACAGGTATAGATGACAGTATAATGTATACCACAGTACAAAATCAAAACTCAAGAAATTATTAGACTCAAATCAAAAGTGAGTACTACACCTCTGCTTCCAACTAGGATAAATTAACAGGAATTACATTTCTCATCCCACCGTCCACTCCCCTCCCCCGCAAAAAAAATGTGTATATATATATACAGGATGTATATATATCATGTATGTATATCAGTGTTTATGATACTAGAAACCAGTGACAAAGGTCAATAGTCCCTGAGAGCGAGCTAGAGGGGGGTACTTCCTCTGCCTCAGTTTACTGTCTTCAGAATTTCCATGGGAAGCAAGAATGCAAATAGACTTTGAAAAACAGAAAGAAGAAGAACCCAAAGAGGCCAAGATAAATAAATGTGAAAGATCTAATAATGAAGGAGAGAGAACTACACAGAGAAACAATCCCACAGATCTCTAAAGGTTTCACTGAATATTCAGCAGAGAATATTGAGTGCATGTGAAAGAAACTATCTGAGGCTGGGGAAAGAATTTTGCAAAAAAGTTAAAGAATAGTACCAGGCACCCACAAGGATGGAAATAGTGCCTGTTTCTACCAGCCAGACTGCAAAATCTCTCATGGGATATTATACACAGCACGAAGAAGTATCTTGCCTTAGCAGTGGGGAATAGTCAGTACTAAACATTCCTCTGTCCATCTAAAAAAGCAGGATACAAAAGGATCAAACAATTTAATAATTAAATCTTGTCCCAGAACAAAAGTCAAGAATATTTATAGGATTTTTTTTATACTACAGAGCAATAGTAACAAAAACAGCATGGTACTGGTACCAAAACAGGCGGGTGGACCAATGGTACAGAATAGAGGACACAGAAACCAATCCACAAAACTACAACTACCTTATATTTGATAAAGGGGCTAAAAGCATGCAATGGAGGAAGGATAGCATCTTCAACAAATGGTGCTGGGAAAACTGGAAATCCATATGCAACAAAATGAAACTGAATCCCTTTCTCTCGCCATGCACAAAAGTTAACTCAAAATGGATCAAGGAGCTTGATATCAAATCAGAGACACGCCGTCTGATAGAAGAAAAAGTTGGCTACGATCTACATACTGTGGGGTCGGGCTCCAGATTCCTCAATAGGACACCCATAGCACAAAAGTTAATAACTAGAATCAACAAATGGGACTTACTCAAACTAAAAAGTTTTTTCTCAGCAAAAGAAACAATAAGAGAGGTAAATAGAGAGCCTACATCCTGGGAACAAATCTTTACTCCTCACACTTCAGATAGAGCCCTAATATCCAGAGTAT
>NW_026005605.1:0-6699 GCF_001458135.2 Marmota marmota marmota | reverse complement strand
TAATGCACTCCCCTCGCCGCCATCTTCCTTCGAACTGATCTTCCATTATTTTAATACAGAATCTTTTCCTTAACTATATTTATTTATCTCTCATGAAACTCCATGCTGCAAGGACCACTGCTAGCCATTGCCTAAAATAGTGTTTGTACATAATAGGTGCTCAAAATTTGCTAACTAAATAAATGGAGAATCTTTCATATAACCATGTTTAATATGATACATTATTGCTTGTTTTTCATATAATCACAAACATTATAATATTCTTTATCCTCTCAGTTTCATGAAGCATTTCTTCCCTTTTGTCTGTGTTTTTACCCTTTTACAAAATTTAGTCTAAATTGTACTAAATTCTGAAGATATAATCATGTAACCTTCTCTTCTATCTACTTTCTTAATTTCAAGCAATGATGTGAAAATAATGGTGCTTATGTCTTTGTAATGACAGAAATTCCTTTGTCTTTTTGTTAAACTCAATTTTAATACTCAATGAGTCACATTTAAGAAATGAACTGTGCAGCTGTGGTGGAACTAAGTCCTTGGCAATAACTCGAGGGGCAAACAAGTGGTCTCTTACAGTGGATGGCCCTTCACCTCAAATTGTTTAATTTTTAGTTTCAACAATGGAATTGTATCAAATATTATTTTGGGCATTTTAAGTTTGATGAGACCTTTAAGATGCATTTCCTTATTTTACAGACCTTCCCCCCCCCCCAAATTACCTCCACTTTCTCCTGTCCAGTTTTTCAATATATCTTTTTCTACTTGCATGACCAACTATCTTGGTTTTCTGAGGACTGCTCAATTTTCCTGGAACTGTTCTGGTTTTAACGTTGGAGGTTCACATCCTGAAAACTTCAGTGCTAGGAAAACCAAGACAATTGGTTACCCTATTGCTAGCTTCTGTCATTCATTCTAAATTCACATTATTCTTATCCTCTGTCTTCTTGTCCTATTGTCCTCTGTTTCTTATCAGAAAAAAATAAGGTAGTTTTCACTGGAAATACCTATTTCTTCTTCCTCTTCTTCCTTGGCTAATTCTATTTCTTAGACTATTGCCCTCCACTAAACCGCTCTTACCAAGTCCAATGAACATTTTCAGTGCAGATCTGGCTTGACCTTTGTGTGTCATGATTGCTCACTCTTGGTTTCCTTCTTACTATTCCCAACTGTCACTCTCTTCAATAATTCTGTATTCCTCATTTACCCCACACTCTCCACCTTTCCATTATTTTTTGTTCTCTTGAGATTCTATTTTTATCTCTACTCATTAAATGTTGATATATAGGCACTCAGTATATATTATCTGAATGAGAGAATGACTCCTGAATTTCCTTTCCTTCTCTCCAGTGACTTTATTATTTCCTTGTGGAAGGAATCTTACCTCTCCAAGTTGAACATATCATGTCCTCTTACTCCGTTTCCTATACAGGATTCTCCCTTGGGGTCAAGCTTTTATATTAGTATTTATTAATTTTATCCTGAATACACATGAGATATTTGTATCAGAGCCAAATTTCTTTTAAATACTTTATAGTAAATATTGTTTTCCCCCTCTCCTCTGCCTAAAGAAACTTGACCCTGTGGTGACATGATGAATGTTGATAAAATATTTCCTGTTTGAGTGGCTGAAGAGACCACAAACAAGAGCCTAGGAAATTTCTACTTGCATGAAAATTTTATTTTTCTCTGTTTATAAAGGAGAAGGATGCAGGTGTCCTTCTCTTCCTGAAAGATTCTCATTGGAAGCATATGGGGCCTGAGTCTACTTCCAGCTTCTCAAGGAACCAGCTAGCTGCCCCATGTGTCTCACATTTCTCAGTCTAAAAATGTCTCAAAGGTCTAGGCTTCATATTTTTTGAAATGTGATTACCAAGAGAGATAGCCACTCCAGTCTTTCAGACAACTTGGAGTTTAGCCAGGGAATCTGCTCTGGGGTATATTCACTTGGCCCTCTTGGATCATAGAAATTAACTAGACAAATGGTTACAGATCTAATTCACATTGTATGGGAAAGTTCTCAGGAGGCTAGAGCCTTTTGTAGGAAAGTTTATTTTCTCATACTTTGTCTAACTGTACCCACTGTTTACACATCTGCTCAGAATAAAAACTAGGAGTCCTTCTTGTTTCTTCTTCTCACTTCTCTAAAGCATCTATCTGCTCACCAGATCCCCATATCTCTATTTTCTAAACATTTCCCCATTCTCTCCCTGCTTTCTTTTTCCCTTGGCACCCCTGCCCTTGGTCACATTTTCATATTCTATCACTGAATTCTTGCAGTTGCCTCTAATTGTTTCTCTGAATCCATTTCTGCCCTTCTCAAATATACAATCTGTGTAGTAGTACTCCATTATCTTGGGGAAATATTATGTTCAAAGACCCCCAATGAATACATGAAAGATAACTCTACATACACTGTGTACATTCCTATATACACATACCTATGATAAAGTTTAACTTATGAATTAGGCACAGTAAGAAATTAACAACATAACTGACATTAGAACTTAACTACTTCAGCCTGATTTTTAAAAAAAAAAACTTTCCTTAAGTTGAAATTTTTCCCCTTTTCACTTAAAGGAAGCACTTTACAACTTCCTTTTGTCTTATCCAAATTGCTAATTTCATTGTTATTGCTCTTTGAGGCCATTACTAAGTAAAATAAAGGCTATTTGAACTCAAGTGCTATGGAAATCATGTCTGTCATTGTGAAAACTGAGACAACTAAGTGACTAACAGGCAAGTAATGTATACAACAACATGGATACATTGGACAAAAGGATGATTCACATCCCAGGGAGGATTAAACAGGACTGTACAATATTTCATCATGCTACTGAGAAGAGTGCACATTTACAACTTATGAATTATTTATTTCTGTAATTTTTCATTTACCCTTTCAGACTGTGGTCGACCATGGGTAACTGAAACTGTGAGAAGTGAAACCATGGGTAAGGGGGGAGTACTGTATTTATTTTAGGAAGATCTATTTGAAACATTCATATGCCTGTTCCATGCAGCTCTTAAATCCTTTCAAGGGATGCTAATTACCTATACCATAACACCTAGGCTTTTAGCAAACTATATATGGGCTATATTTCATAGAGAGGCTGAGCTTCAAATTCTACCTAAAAGATCTAATATACTTCCCAATAATGAGAGTGACTTGCTTCATCTCAGAACATGTTCTCTCCTTGTTCTATATGTTCTAGAAACATGAGAATGCTTAAAGATCTTGGTACATGCTATAAAGATATCATGTCTATTATCTCTCTGTACTAGCACTTTCCTCTTCTTGGAATGTCCTATAACCCATTCTTCCCTGACTAACTCCTGGCCATATTTTTGAATTCTGAATGATTACTATCTTCTCTGGGATGCTTTTCTGAGGTTGTACACACCAGTAGCACTTTCCACATTATATTGAAGTGATTCATATGTTTGACTCTTCCATTATATATTTTAAGTTCTTAAATAAGAAGAACTGTTTTGCATTCAGCTTTGGATTTCCAGTCTCTAATACAATCACTGATATGCAATAGTTCAACAAAGGTAACCATTATTTTATAATTAGCAGTATCAGTTGCCTCCTGTCAAGACCAAATGAAGAAACCAGGCAAAATGATAATTTTCTTGAATTTAGGAAAATTAAATGTGGGAAAAAATACAGGATTACAAGAAGTGCATACACATACAGAAGCATAAACACACACATGCAGATTGCAATTGAAATATTAGAGATAGAATCAACCTTCTATGCAAGCAGAGTAAATAATCCACCTACCCAGTAGGATTTCAAGGACACAAGAATATCCTACAATACAGAAATTACTTCCCTATACACAGGCTGAATCCTAATATTCCATTTTGTGCAACTCCATTATTTTAGTTCAAATACCTTGCCTCTCTCAATTGAATTGTAAATAACTATGAAAGACGAATCATTTTGCAAAGTATAAGATTCAGGATTCTATTGAATGATGAGTAACATGAAGATTGTATTGATAAACATTTCATACAATCCAGTCTGGAGCACTTCTGTATCATAATAGTATGTCTGAAGTTTAAAGGGGGATAGTAGTGAGTTTTTTTCCCTATTTGAACAGGCTCAAATTCAGTAGCAAACGTTGCTAAAAATAAAGCAGATTTGAAAAAAAAAAGATATGCATATTGAAGCCCTAAGTCAGGGCAATTATTATTGCTGTTTTTGTTATATAAATATATTACCATTTATGCAATATTAATATTTTATTAGCACCTTCACTTCTGAGATCACAGAACCTGGTCAATAACTTTCTTTAATGGTTTCATAGTATTTGTTAATTTAGTCTAGTCTCACAGTATGCTCCACCATCCTCTTAGTACTAGATTATATATGAACTTATAGTTTTTCACTGTACTTCTAGTGTGTTAGGTTTCTGTGTTTTGTTGTTGTTGCTGTTTGGGGTTTGCTTGATTGTTTTGGGGAGGTCAATGCTGGGCATGAAATGCAGGGCCTTATGCATACTAGGTAAGCTCTCTACCACTGAGCTACACCTTCAGCCATATAGTTTTCTTTTTTGTTTTAGTAGTTACCTGAAGGCAGAAACTATGGGTTTAGGTTTTTCTCTTAATCCCCTGTATCAAGGGAAATTATACATTTGATATTAAAATTGATAGCTAGATTACATGGCCTAAAGACACCTAAGTCTATTGATTTATAGAAACTTCTTCCCACAATTACTACATCAGCTCAGAACACTTCTGCTTTTCAGAGAGGTCACAATGAATAATGTAATGGGTATTTTTTGAAAGTACTGACAGTTTTACTTAGTTTACTTTCAATATACAGTTTTAGTCACTGTCAGACATTTTGAGAGAATTAACTGGTGATTATCAATTTGGATTCACTGTATACTTCAGTAAAGCCTTGGTACCTCCAAATGGTAGTTCCAGCTTCCTGTTACACTTTGAATGTCCATTATTTTGGGTGTATTTAAATCCTCATTAGCCATGTTTGGGTTTTTGCAATAAATACCTTGCAACTTTAGCTCTAAATTTTAAGTTTGACAGTCAGGTTATGTAAACAAAGTGTTCTCATCATAATGAGAGGGCATCAAGTATCTTGAAAGCTCCTCCTTCTCCCTTGAATAGTTTTACAAACACATTGGTTTCCTCATTAACAGAAAGACCCAATAACCTTCTTTGTTGATTTATGACTATCAGTTTACAAACAAAGAAGATAGAAATTGACCTGGGAGTTTCATAAGCAAGTTCTGAGCACCCAGGATTAATTTTGAGAAGAATGCCACAAGCCAAATAAACATTTCTTTTCATCTCATTTCACAGGCCTTCAAGAGGGAATTGAAAACTAAAGAACCTGTAATCATGAGCACTCTTGAGACTGTACGAATATTTCTGACAGAGCAGCCTTTGGAAGGACTAGAGAAACTCTACCAGGAGCCCAGAGGTAATTGAACGTGGAACTGTAATAACATATTGATAGAAGGATCAGTGGTGACAGAGCGGCCCATCCATTCTTGCTGCCAGCATCTGGATAGCTCTCATATTTTCCAGGTTAAACAGAATCAATTCAAATTAAACATAGATGTTGAAAAAGAACAAGGAATCATAAACCACCATGCATAAATCTGTTTGCACATCCATAAATAAACATTAAAAGAGATTAGTGATCCATTATTGGAACATTTAGAAAATAATAAAAGAGTTTATCTGTGAGAATGAATTCTATTGTTTCAAAAACTACAAGCTAATTTTCAATTTAAGAGCCTGACTGAAGAAAATTAGAGCTTGTGGTGTGTATCCTAACATTTTTTTTCCTCAATAGCTTAAATGAATCTGGATTATCTGATTAATATAAGATAGAACAGATTCACTGAGGAAGACAGACTTCAGATGTTTCTGAACTATATCAAAACCTATGCCAAAGTGTAAAATAGTCATTAATCAGTAGGTTGGCCTCTTGTTAAACTGTACTCTTTTTTTCTTCTAGTCTGACCTTTTCAACAATGTTTTGTTTAAAAAAAATGAATGTGATCTAAAACCTTGTTGCATTGCCAATTTAGAGCTGCCTCCTGAAGAGAGAGCCCAGAATGTCACTCGGCTACTACGAAAGCAGGCTGAGGAGGTCAACACTGAGTGGGAAAAATTGAACCTTCACTCTGCTGACTGGCAGAGGAAAATAGATGAGGCCCTTGAAAGACTGCAGGAACTTCAGGAAGCTACAGATGAGTTGGATCTCAAGCTGCGCCAGGCCGAGATGATCAAGGGATCCTGGCAGCCAGTGGGCGATCTCCTCATTGACTCTCTCCAAGATCAGCTCGAAAAAGTCAAGGTACCAGTTCCTATTTTGCTCCAGAGCCCTTTGAGAGATCCAGAAAAGGTTCTAATCTAAACTTGAGTGCAGTGTTTTCATCCCACAAAGTTAAAAATAGGGCCCCTAAGCAATAGAAATGAGTCCCTCTTTTACCAATTCAGAGTCTTCTTTCACATGGTGTTTTCTCTAAGAAAAGATGGCAATGTAATCATCTCTCTTCAGTGATATAAAAGAAAATATTAAAAAGTTATAGGGCCAAACAGTAATTTTGATTTTTCCATTAGGAAGTTAATGTAACTGTACTAAAGTAGTGTGATGTATGTGGGTGTGTGGGGGTAGGGGTGGGGGGGGCGGGTGTGTATGGGGGTGTGGGGGTGTGTTCTTTG
>NW_026005604.1:3931-6700 GCF_001458135.2 Marmota marmota marmota | reverse complement strand
TCTCTAAGCCTTTTTTTAACTCCTTAATTGAAGTATCCAGATATGAAAATGTCTAGGCGTCTCTAAAATGTCTATAAGATTTAGAATTTTTATTTTTTTTTTAAATTTTTTATTCTAGATTCTTTGGAGAGAAGTGTCTCCTAGAATTTCTTTCCCTTAGGAAGCCCTAGTGGAGGACCACATTTATCACTGGGAATTAAGAAGCATCTAGAGAAAGACAATGGTGCTGTCTGCTTACTTCTCAGTCTGTAGACCATCAGGATTAATCCAATTCAAAACATGAACCAACCCAAAAAGGCTCATACATTTATATTTCATCTCGAAAATTTATTCAGATAAATTTAATTGGCTTCTATATCACTACTTGTTAAGTTTCATGATTCTATTTTGTCTTGTTTTCATTCTAACCCTTGTTTATTGAGATTTGCTATCCTTATTTAACCTCAGTAAACCTTTAGAATGTGACTTCCAGTGTCACTGGAGAAGAGATGTCACCAGAAGAGGGTCCAAGAAGTTCCTGGAAAGGGGAAATTCAACTTAGGACAAGTAGGGTCCTTGGTATATATGATGGAAAAGAATTTCAGCACCATACCAGAAGAGCAACAGGTATTTATTAAGAAAAGCAAGGAATATGTGTTCAAGGAAGAAAGCAGGTCATTTCAAGAGATGCTTTTTGAGTTGTTAGGCTCTTGTTTTAAAAAAATAGTTTGGTGATGGGTGGGCATGGGGAAGGTATGTGGGGATGACCTCAGTTTGGTGATTACAAGATAGTTTCTGATGGTCTGGTCATTTTCAGTATTGTTAGGCTAAGCAGTCTTTGGTATCTGATCCACAGATAATGTAGGAAAGTCTCCTGATTATAGATTTAAAATCGCATCTCTCTCTTAATCTATTTATTGGTGGACTAATTACCAGTGCATATGATAATCTCCATAACCAGATGAATTTAGGTAACTTTAAGATTTACTGATTTTTCCAGAAATTTGGGGATGACAAGCCTGGGAGAGACACTAGCTTGAGAAGTAACAGGCTTGGAAAGCTATGTAGAATCTCAGATATAAATTACATTTTCTTTTTATCTCCTTTTTGCCTATTTTTTATTTGTTCTATCCTACCTTGACAGTATTTGTCCTTTATTTTCATGTCCCCAGTAGCACATCACATTTATCATAATATGTCTCCGTGAAATAAAATGGGGTTGGTGGGGAGAAGAGAAATATGAAGCATTGTTTGCTTTGGAGGAATAAACCTCTCAAATGTCTCAGGATATGAGAAACTGCAGGTCATTCTGAGACTTTCGCCATTTCTTGATCCCCAGGCCTCCTCTTGCAGTAACTCTATCAGCAAATTATTTGAATGAGAATTGAACATGTTTCTTGAATCTTCTTTCTTGAACAAAATTGGCAAGAAGTATCCAAACAGTGACCTTGCATCTCTGAATATTGGCTGTGCTCGCATTTGCTCTGGCTGCTGCTGGTGGTGGTTGTGGAGATCCCTGGTGTTTCTCAAGTACAGAAGTAGAGATCTACTCCACTGGGTGATTGTAAAGCATCATTATGTCTCCTAAAGTAATCAAGTTCTCTCCTTTTTCCTGTATCATTATATATAGTCTTCTTTGAATGGTCTTGAGGTGGTATGACTACATTTTATCATGAAAACTATCATATTTTATCAATTTTAAGTCATCACATTTTAACTTCTCTGAAATTGCAATATGTCTTATGATTGGTCGTACATCAACTTTGATATCTAGTGATTTTTTTTTCTTGGTGGTACATCAAATGAGTGTTCTATTTTACAATCAAAGTAGTTTTAGATTCAAAGTTATAATATACTTTTGTAAGTGCATCTTCAAAAGTTTCTTACCTTTCAAATCGAGAATTCAATAGACATCACAGCCCTGGTCATGACTATACTCTGTTCTGCAGAGAAAGAACAAGTGAAAGTAAAATGACTTTAACATAAAATACATTTCGGAGGAGCAAAAATATTTCTAAGACATAACACTTCAACTTATTATCATTTACTGTCAGCTATTGATCTCAGAGTGCTTTTTCTTTCAAGCCCCCTTCAAGTGTCCATAATAAATGAGGTATCCATTTGCACATGGAAAACCATGGTAGGCAAATAACAGCCGATGTATTAGTAATCTTCACTTCCAAAACACAAAAGAAATGCACACTGCTTGGATGAATGCATTCAATCTGATCAATTACCACAATTTTCAGAAATTCTTAACTGTGCCATGACTTAGTTTTACTAAAATATTACTATTAAACAAAGTCCATGTTCCAAAGACAGCTTATATATTAGGTTATCTTCAAAAATGCACAGAGATCTTAGTATAGCTCTTCACTGATTTTGCTAGGCTCTCTACATGTATAATCTTTATTAATATTTGTGCTTGGTTTTCTAATAAAATTGGGAAAGAAGTTATGAGACTTAAATGTTTATTGAGCATAACCACCCTGAACCCTTCATGGCTATTGACCAAGCAGTAATGGAAAACGGGAACCAAGAAATAAAAATCTCATCAACACAGTGAAATCTGTTCTTTTCTCTCTGTATATAAACCTCATGTGTTGGCTTTGGCAGCAGTTTGAACTTTGTCATTCCAATAAAGTTCCTGAAATTCACTGGATATCCCTTCTTTTACAGGAAAACATCTGCAAGTGTATTTATCGGGTTATAAGCAAAAATACTTATTTTTCCAAATGACCTATCAGATGTATTTATTTGTATTTGTGATGTACATTATTCGCCCATCCC
>NW_026005604.1:0-2654 GCF_001458135.2 Marmota marmota marmota | reverse complement strand
ACATTTCACAGCTCTTTAATGTCTTTTAATTAGTTACAGTTAAATTAATATTGCTTATACATATTAGGCACAAATTTTAATCTCTTTCTCTCAGTGGATAATATACAATTTGATTCCTGGCTTCGCCACTCCATTAAGCCTTTTTGAGCCTGTTCTGTAACCTTCTGAGCCGCAATTTCCTTATTGAAAAATGGGAATAGCACTTTTTATGCAAGCATTTTTGAGAATGATAGGGCCTAATGATTTAATATATATATGATTATTGTCCTAATCAGAACTTGTAATCATCATTCTTTTTTAAAAATTTCTCTTACCTATTCTACATGAATGCAGCAATTCTCATATTTTGAAAATGTGAAAATGTTATCCTGGGCACCATGAATGGTACAGAAAGTAATTAAATATCATCTCTGTTCTTAAAGAAATTATATGTTTTAATTTCTGCCAAATAAATTATTTTACCCATTTAGTTTATCTAATTTGTTATATTATACAAAACAATGAACTAGCATTTTCATTTTTAACAATGTATAAACTGTTATTACATTTTAATCTATAAAAATCCACTTGGTCTAAGTAATTGTTCTGGACTAACCCCAAGCATTATAACTTTGACTCATCATGTTTACATTAGCAATTTATCCCTTGGAACACTAGTTGAAAGCTTAACTTCATTTCTTCTATTCATTACATAAAGGCAGCTATTTCCAAGCCTTTTGGAATCTTCTCCATTTTATTCACCTGTCATTTCCTTCTAGGTGGTTTTGCTTCATACATGGCTATGTCTGTTATTGTTGCCTATCCTGGGAGTCTTTCCAAATTTCTTCCCCCAAATTCATTGCAGGCACCCCAAATTGGTTCCCCTGACACAATTTATACCCAAACTATTATCATCTTTGAAAGACAGTTAAGACCAAAGACTCTGGGGCCAGACTCCCTGAATTCTACTGGACTGTATGACTTTAGGTAAATTATCCCTGGTTGCTTCCATTTTATCATCATAAAACAAGTTATTGGGATGATTAAATGAGTAAATGTGTATGAAATGCTTAGAATAGTGCTTGACCTGTAATACATGCCATATAAGTATTTGTCATTAGTGTTACTATTCACTTATTATCTTTGACCCTGGGTTGCTGACAGTGTCTGATCTACTCATAATTTGGCTTTTCCAATAAGCTAGGTAGTATGAAGTAGAACCAAACATTGGTGGGAACAAATATAGACAGAGTTACAGAAAAAAAAAGCAGCTATGATGAGATTGGTAAGTTTTAGAAGGATATGTAGAACAATGTTTCCAGTAGATGGAAATCAAAAGCCTCAGAAGTCTTTGTGAGGATATTGGACATGAGTATGGGTTTGAAAGAGGAAAACAAATAGCCCCTAAAGAAGGGACTGTTGCACTCTGGAGAGTGCCAAAGAGTTTTGCAAATTCCTCAGGAGATGAGCAGTAGGGAAGAAGAGCTCTTGCATGGCTTTTGAAAAAAGGTGAGGGTTATGAATAAGAGAAGACAAAGAAAGAAGGGTAGAAGGAAGTAGTGGAGAAGCTGCTGGCTAGGAAGTCAAGAGCTTCTGTCCTTGCTCTCCCAAGAACCCTCACCATGATCTTAGGACAGGCCCCCGACATTACTGAGCTAGAGGATCTCTAAGGTCCTAAAGTTTTTTTAATCATCTTTGAATCCTAATTCTTTGAATTCTCTCTATATATACACAAACACATCCATTCATATAAATATACACACACATATATATAGAGAGATAGATATGTATAAATCATCTCTACATGTTAATGAAAATGAATGAACCATTATCACACAACATGGATGAATCTCACTTGATGAGTAAGAGAAGTCAGACACAGGAACTTAATACTTCACAGTTCTGTTCATATGAGGATCCAAAACAGGTAAAACTGTGTGCTGAAGTCAGAACCATTGTTACCTTCTGCAGCTGGTACTGACTTGGGGGGAATATTTTGGAGTTGCTAAAGTGATCTCCATCTTGATTTGGAAGGTGATTATGCAGGCTTGTGCATAGGTCAAAGAAATGAAGTCATACTCTTCAGATTTGTGCACTTTTTTTTTGTTAGCTGAATATCCACTTAAAAGAAAAAAAGTGAAGTTTGTAATTCTTTTTTATAAAGTAGAAAACATCTACTCCAAATGAATATTAGGGTGAGAAGTTGGAACAAGCTAATTTCATTTGAGATGATGCCCTGATCAATGATAGAGTAGTAAATGGCTATGTTAATTGATTTATATGGCAAATAGTTGCTATTATTGAATTTTACATAGTTATGATTGTATCTATATATTTCATGTTATAGTTTGGATCTTAAAATATCCCCCCCAAAACTGATGGTGCTATTAAAAGGGGGTAGGAACTTTAGGAGCTGGGGCTTAGTGCCTAGTGGAAGAAAGTTAGGTCATTGAGAGCGTGCCCTTAAAGGTTTTGGAACCCTAGCCCCTTCCTTTCTCTTTCTGCCTTCTGGTCACTATAAGCTGAGCATCTTTGCTTTGCCACATCCTCCTGCTGGTGAAATACTACCTCCCAACAGATCTAAAGAAACGAGGCCAGGAGACCATGGCCAGAAACCTCTGAAACCAAGAACTAAAATAAATCTTTCATGCTTTTTAAGCTGATTATCTCAGGTA
>NW_026005603.1:0-6704 GCF_001458135.2 Marmota marmota marmota | reverse complement strand
TGAGTTCAAAGCCAGCCTCGGCAAAGGGAGGCATTAAGCAACTCAGTGAGACCCAGTCTCTAAATAAAATACAAAATAAGGCTGGGGATGTGACTCAGTAGTTGAGTGCCGCTGAGTTCAATCCCTGGTACAAAAAATAAAATAAAATAAAATAAAATTCAATATTGTAAACATTTTGCCATTTTTGTGGGACCTCTCAATGTAGCAATTCTGTTCTAAATTGAATGTCAAACCTCAACAGAAGTTCTAAGAATCTTTCCTGGTGAACACTCTGGGCTAGGAGTCAAGGTACCACATCTTGGCCCAACATACTAGGGGCTTAAAACAGGAAACCAGGCCCTGGTTGTGAAAACCATACCAGCCATGTCAAAACTGGACTGGAACGGACAACTTTAGTAGGATCAGAAATCTAGATTTTGTTTGCTAGACCATTTTTTTGTGCTGTGGACATTTTATAAGTTTATTCTGATTTAGAAGTTTAACAATCTTTGAAAGCTCTTGCTTTTGTCATATGCTGCACAGGGAAGAAGTTTGGGGCCACACTTGGGACAGAACATAATGTGAGGAGTGGGAAGCACATGCCTGAGGTTTAAGAGTAGTGTCAATGAGGGAAACTTGAGGGGCATTAGACTTCAGGGATCAAAGGTGGGCCATTCATCCCTGAAAAGACTCCAGGGGATAAAATAGAGATCATTGGTTTTAAGGAAAACAATTTGCCTGTCCCTCTGCATGAAGCCTGCCTGCTTACATTCTCCCCTCACCTCAAATTCTACTCTACTCCTGGCCCTCCTTCAAAGCTCACTAAAACTTCTCTTAAGTCTACCTAGCTTTATAAGCCCTAAATCATTTAAATAACTCCACAACAAATCCTTGTAGAATGTGTGACAGCTCTTGCAAATATCACATTTCATTGAGAATATACAAATGTCCCAATTCTTTTTATATATCAGGATATAGTTATCAAATATTCTGCATGAGGCTGTGTTCCAAATTAGAACAACCCATTACTTATCCCTTACAGTGTTTCACAAACACCAGCCCAATGTTACTGACACTGAACAAAGGTTTCTTATCCAAAAAAAGAAAAAAAAAAAAAATCTTACAAAAAACTTCCTGAGCTTGGCCAAACTTTGAATCTACATCTGCAAAGTGCAGGACTGGCATCACAATAACTAGGATGTGAAGTTCTACCTGCTAGGTCTGGATATTTTAGAGCCCACTGTTAAACAACCCTCGGCTGCATTTAAGGCAAGAACAATCTTACAAGTGAAATGAGTGAAATGATTCCTGTTGCCACATATTTGTAATCACAAATCTAGCTCCACTATCTGGTTCACCCCAAGCCCTCAGCTGACTCCTGGTGATGATCACATTTTTGCATGTAGACGCACAAAGGACAAGCTAGCTATCCCCCTTCTCATTTCAGCTTTACCATTCATGCAAGGTCTTGACAATATTATTGATATCCTTCTTGCGGATGTCACGGCCAATGCAGAAATCCACCTCTAGCAGCTGATTTCGCTGGTCCAGCTTGCCCTGGATGATGTCAGTGTAGACAGCCTCTATGATGAGGTCTTCTAATTCTCGGAGATTCCTCATTTCCAGATCCTTCAGCAGTACAGAGTAGGGAATACACTGTGGATAAGGCCATGTGATAGTTATAAAAAACCATCTGGCAAGCATTAATGAAAATGTGGGCATTACCCACATAGACAACAGCCAATTTTGGGCTCAGGTGATGCAGGTCAGTGATAATCATTCATGTCTAAAGCAACAAAAGTAGATGAATGAATCACAGGACCTGTGACAAGACCCTATGTCATCCAAGAAGGTGCCCTCTTTATTCTTTACATCCTAGACTTCACCCAGACTTCAGTTTTCACACCCTGGAGCACAGGGTGTGAAAGATGCCTTTCAGAGAAAAAGGAAACAGTGTGTGCCACGCTGCCACCTTCCAGAAGCTTGCATATTTTGCATACAATGCCAGATTATCATAAACCTCCAAGAGATCCCAGGCCCTGGAGAGAACTGGCTGCTTGCCCAGCAAAGTGCTATAGCAAAAAAAATGTGCAGGCCATCACTTATTCCTACAGGTGGCCAGTGAAGACAGCCAGCAAAGATGGCACCTTAAGGTCTGTATCTGTTTTCTCAGATTTTTGCAACCAATGCAAATCCCCAACAAATCCTTTATTGGATTGTACCAATATACTGCATGCAAGGTCTTGACAATATATAAATATCCAGTTTTCTGCAAATCCTGCCACATTACTACAATTTGGAAATAAAATACAGAAATCAAATTTGTAGATACAAAGAAAAGAAAGATGCACACACACACACAAAAAAAAAAAATACAGCAAACACATCTAGAAGGGCGCTCCATGGCTAAGGGCATGCTATCCAGGGGTGATGGCTGGGCTTACAATAATAGGCTGCAGAAAGAAGAAAAGTCATCCTACCCTTAAACACTCGAGAAGTCCATGTGCAGGACTAGAAAAAGGTCAGGTCTTCATTTCCCAAAGTTGGACCCACTGGGCTGGTGATATAGTTCAGTGATAGAGCGCAAGCCTAGTGTGCACAAGGCCCTGAGTTCAATCCTCTGCACCACCAAAAGGGATGGGGGGAGGGGGAGAGCCTTCTACTTAAAATGAGTTTCAGAAATTTGTGAATAGATCAGGTAAAATAATTTCAGCAACTGAAACAGCAGCCCAAGAACACATACATATCTCAAGTGCAATCAAAAATCAAACTTTTTCAAAAGCATATCCCCACAAAAACTTAGGAGGCTAGGCAAAGAATCCAAGTCAACTATAAATTAACTGAGTCTGGACTGTCTTTATTAATGGCTGGGAGCAGCTGGCTGCAAGGCTTCTTCTAAATCCACTGGAGCACAGAGCTCCAAAGTATGATGGAGTGAAATCTTACAGAAGGATAGAATGTAAAATTAGCATAAGAGGCAAAAATTCCAATTAGAATAATAACCTTGAAAATAATAATAATAAAAAAGGCTGGGGGTATGGCTCAGTGGTAGAGCATTTGCAAAATATGGGCAAGACCATAGGTTTAATCCCCAACACGGGGGGGGGGCAGGGGGAATCCAATATACCAAGATCTTCCTCCAACATGGGTATAGTTCACTGTGCACTGAACAACAGAAGAAGTTGTTAACTTGCTGCAAGATACCCTGCTATTTGAAAAATATGTATCTTTCAACAGCAGTCTCCCTTTAACATGCCAAAATGCTCAGTTCACGTGAGGACCCATGGCATGCCAGAATAAGACCTGGTGATTCAGCCCCTGCAGGACATGTTTTTCCTGAACACAGGAATGAGGAGTAACTGTTTATGCCACCCTGTCACCTTTTCCTCTTTGCCAAGTAAATTTTATGTATTTAGGATACAACTCTACTGTGAGTAGGTGGGAGTTCCCTCATTGATGCCAATGAGACACCTGACTCCGGATATGGAGGAAGGCAGGGAAGGAGCTGGGACTGTACCTTCATTCTTGACGCCAAGCTCACGATGGTAAGATGTTTCAGCTTGTTCTGCTGAGCTGTACTCAGTTCTGGCAGGCTCTCCTTGTTGGCTGCTCAGTCCCACCCACCACAAAAACCAAGACACAAAATAAAATTAGGATATTTTATGGAATAAGCTCATCAACTCCCCACCAAATGTACTACTATATCACTGTCATGCCTCTGCATTTATTCACTGGGCAAGCATTCTATAAGCACCTCCCATCTCCTCTGAAAGATAACATGCTTCCAAAAAAGGAAAGACCAGTCTCTACACACAAGGAGTTTAGTGTCCTAAAAAGCCAGGCACGAACAAACAAAATCTTCTTAAGTGGAATTATCTTAATGGAATACTGTCTGTGCTCCTTGTGACACTCATTTTAAGTTCAACATATCTTCACTGAGCATCTGTTCTATGAAAGGTGCTGTCTTAAGAGAAATCAAGGATGAATAAGATGGGCTTTGTCAAGGCTGCTGCACCACACAACTTCAGGAGCTCCAAACACCTACTGCTGTGCAACTTTTTGGCCCTGGACTTATCCTCAGTCTTATAATTCAATGTTTCACTAGCTACAAATGCAAAGCAGAGCTACCAGAAGAAGGATACAAACTTCCAAGAGAAAAGGGGAGAGGGAGGAATAGACAAAAAGAGGGGGAGAAGGGATAGAGAAGGAGGAGAGAGGGGGGAGAAGGGGACAGTGAAAACAATCTCATCTGGGAGGTATAGAAGAGAAAGAAAGGCAGGCTTCATGGAAGAGATGGAGTTTGAGATGAGCCTTGAGAGATAAGCAAAACTTTAGTAATAGTAAGATTCACAGCAGCAATGGGGGAGGGCAGTAGCTGCAGATGACATACAGCACATACACATACAGCACACACACACACACAGGCACACAAGCAAACATCCAGTTATCACAACAAACCCAAAACGGATTCCAAATGTCCTCAATCCCTTTACATAATTCTGGATTCCAAAGAGCTGAACCCAAACTGATTGCCTTTTTCTTAAGCAGGGTGCTGAAATTCATGTGGTGGCAGTTCCTGTCCTGAGGACAGGACTGAACTGAGGCTGGCTTTTATCTCACTTGTTATGAATATTTACTTATTTTGTTGCAAAATTATGGATATGTTCAACTATAGATGCTGCCCACATCCTTCTTAGAATGTTACATGAAAAGGCAAACACACATTACCTTTTCAAAGTCCACCAAATTCTAAACTGTTAAAACATCTAGCCTCAAGAAGTGCAAGTAAGGGATCATGGACTTGTATTGTTACTCTCATTTTACAACTAAGAAAACTGAGGCACATAAGATTACTTAATTTGCTGGAGAGCACACAACTAGCAGAAGTAGAGTTAGAATATAGGCAGTCTGCTTCCAGAGTCTACAATGCTGCCTCCTTAGTAAGTGAGGACAGAAACAGGACACATTCACTGGAACAAAAGAGATTAGAAAAATGTGGTGTACCAAGAAGTGGCAAACTGTTCAGTCTGACAGCAGCACAGAATAAGGAGAAATGACCAATGAGAAAGGAGGGAAAGTGGAGGATAAAGTAGAAAACAGCTGAGTGTCAGTCTACTTTCATGTGAAAAAAAGCAAGCAAAAAAGAGAAGAAGAGAGGAAGAATGAGAGGGTGCGAGGGGGGGGAGAGAGAGAGAGGGGAAGAGGAAGGAAGAAAAAGGAAAGGAAATCCAGGAAAAAAAAAAAAAGTGGTTTGGGTATAAGACAAGTTAGCATTTGGATATGCAAGTCCCTTATTCCTGAAACTTAAGATTCTAATTTAAAATGACTCAAATGGGGTGGGGATGTATCTTTGTGGTAGAATAGGAGATTGTGAGATGTTAAAATTGAGTAAATCCAGGTACAGTGGTGCACATCTACAATTCCAGCAACTCAGGAGCCTGAGGCAGGAAAATTGCATGTTTCAGGCCAATCTGGGCAACTTGGACAATTTAGAGACAATTTAGAGAGACCCTGTCTCAAAATAAAAAAAAAGGGGCGGGGGTGGGAATTAATTCAATGATAAAGCATCCTTGGGTTCAATCCCCAGTACCAATAAATAAATAAAGTACAAACTTTAAAAATATAAAGACTTGTGAAGCAAATGAAGTTAAAATATGAAATTATATATATAATCTAATTACACCGATGAATAGAACATTCAAGCATAATGGGAAACAAGTCCAGCACTAAAAAGCTACCAGTACTTTACTGGAGGTACAACTATAAGTAACTTTTAAAATCTATTTTTTCAAACATTCTTCAATATAGTATGTTATTTTGATAACATTTAAAACAATGAAATATTTTACAAGTGGGTATTCTGACACTTTATCACATACCAAGTGCCCTATGAACACTATCTCAAGAATCTCACCTGGAAGATAAACAAGGGCTTTGTTTATGGATGTTCATACACACAGCCCCTAGTTTACCTGATGGAAAATAAAAAGTGAGAAGGAAAATCCCTTTTGTGAGGTCACCTGCAGTAACATGATAACAGCCCTATCAAGAATTCTCCCATAAACACAAGCAACATTTTATCTAGAACCTCTATCATCCTCCAAATGGAGCGACATAGTTAAGTCTTTTGAAGGATCTTAATCAACTCACCTATATAATCTGGGTATGTTCCATAGGCAAACAGGTTCAGCAACTGCAAATAAGCAGCATTTGCTCCTTCTGCAAGCTGAGGAGGAAAAACAAATTTTACCACAGACCAAGCTATCTACCAATCACTAGAGTGCTTGAACAGAGGTGGGTGACTATGTGCCAAAGATGCCACAGCTGTTTATTCTGTACTGTTTGATACGGTGGCCCCTGGGGTCCCTTCCAACTCTTGATTCTTTGGGGAAAAAAAATAAATAAGATTATTAAAATCCCAAATTCAATCTCTCTTCCTTAGGATGACATTTTATTCTATACCTAGCATGTCCCAGTAGCTGCTTCTAACAGACAGACACAGACACACAGACACACACACACACAGCATTAAGCACTGGAAGCAGTTCAACTTTTCTCAGGTCTCCTTTTGCATTAAAACAAAGACTGGGGGCTGGGGTTGTGGCTTGGTGGTAGACTGCTTGCCTAGCACACGTGAGGCACTGGGTTCAATCCCCAGCACAACATAAAAATGAACAAATAAAATATACAACTTAAAAAAAAAAAAAAAAGACTGGGCATCCACC
>NW_026005602.1:0-6707 GCF_001458135.2 Marmota marmota marmota | reverse complement strand
CCTTAACCCTAATGCTAATCGTAAAACTAGTCCTAACCCTAACCATAGCACTAAAACAAAACCAAGCAAGAAGCCAAAACCTAAACCTTAACTTAAACCAAATTCTAACACTACACCTAGACCAAACCCTAGCCCTAATTCGAGTCCTAATTCTAACCTTAAAATTAACATTGATTCTGACTCATATCCTAACACTCACCCTATCTCTACACAACTCTAAATTTAAACCAAACCCTAAACATAAACCTAGCCCTAATTCGAGTCCTAAACCTAACCCTAAAACTAACCTTGACCATGACTCATATTCTAACACTAACCATAGCTATAAATATTACCCTAACCCTAACACTAGAAATACCCCTACCCGTAATCCTAAAACTAACCATAATTGTAACCCTAGTTCTTATATTAGCCATTTCCCTAATCTTAGCCTTCACTCTAACACAAAAACTAGCCCTATTCTGAGACCTAAAACTAGCTAAACACTAACCCTAACCCTAAAACTAACCCTAACAATAGTTCAAAGCCTAACCTTACCCTAAACATAGACCTAGACCTATACCAAACTCTAACCCTAACCTTAGCCCTAACCCTATACTTAACCTTATCCCTAAACCTAGCTCTAAACCTACCCATTACCTAACCCTAACACTAAACCTATTGATAATCCTAGCCCGAACCTTAATGCTAACACTAACCCTAACCGGAAAACTACCCCCAGACATAACCCTAAATGTAACACTCGCCATAGCCCTAAAACTAACTCAAACCCGAACCCTTACCATAAAACCTAAACATAACCATAGCCCTAACCCTAACTTAAACCAAAATATAACCCTAAACCTAATCCTATATCTATCTCTATTCATTACTCGAAACCTAAACTTAATGATAACTCTAACCCTAACCCTAACCCTAAACCTACCATAATCCTATCCCTAGACCTAACCCTAAACCTAACCCACACACTAGCCCTAACCCTAGCTCAATACCTAACCCTTACGCTAAACATAACCCTAAACCTAACTCCAGTTCTTACACTAACCCTAACCCTAACTCAAAACCTATTCCTAACCATAACCCTAGCTCTAAACTTAGCTCTAACCCTATCTATTACCCTAAACATATCTCTTACCCAAATGCTAACCCTAGGCCTAACCCTAACCCTATCACTAAATCAAACCCTATGAATTACCCTAAACCTAACCTGATTCCTAACCCAAACACTATTATTACCCTAACCATAACCCTAATGCTAGTTTGAGCCCTAAACCTAAATCCTAACCTAAACCAAAGCCTAACCCTGGCCCTAATTCCCCTAGCTCTAAACTTGACCTTACTCTAAACCTAACACTTACACTAGACATAGCCATAAACCTAACCCTAAAATTATCTTTAACCATAACCCTAGACCTGATGTTAGCCCTAGGACTAATCCTAGCCCTAACACTAAAACAAACACTAGCCCTCATCCTAGCTCTAACCTATCCTAATCATAACCTTAACACTAGCCCTACCTGCAACCTTAACTCTAACCACCAACCTACCTCTAAACCTAGCTACAACACAATCCCTTATCCTAAACTTAACCTAAACCTAACCCTAACTTTAATGATAAGCCTAAGCTGAACACTAATCCTAGCCCTAATCCTACCCATAATTTTTATCTATATTTCTAACACTAACCCTAACCCTAGCCCTAAGACCAACTCTAATTGTTACACTAACCGTATCCCTAGATCTAACCCTATTCCTTTCCATAACCCTAACCCCAGCCCTAACCCTTGCTCTATTCTTAGTCCTAGCCCTAACCCTAGATCTAATCCTAACTCTAAATGTAACCCTAACACTAAGCCTAAGCCTAATACTATAACTAGCCCTAACCCTAATGCTAATTGTAAAAGTAGCCCTAACCCTAACCCTAGGACTAAAACAAAACCTAGCAGTAGCACTAACCCTAAACCTTAACTTAAACCAAACCCTAACACTACAACTAGACCTAACCCTAGCCCTAATTAGAGTCCTAACCATAACCTTAAACTAACCCTGACCACGACTCATATCCTAAAACTCACCCAGGCTCTAAACAGCACTCTAACCTTAAACTGAACCCTACAGTAACCCTTGCCCTTATTTGAGTCCTATCCATAACTCTAAAACTAACTCTGACCCTAAATCCTATTCTAATACTAATCCTAGCTCTAAATATCAACATAACCTTAAAACTAACCCTAACATTAGAGGTCTAACCCCTAAAACTAACCCTAAATAAAATCCTAATTTTAACCCTCTTTCTTACATTAGCCATTGCCCTAACCATAGCCATAATCCTAACAGAAAAACTATCCCTAATCCGAGCCATACACCTAGCTTTAACCCTAACCTGAACCCTAACCCTACCCCTAACACTAGCTCTAACCCTATCTCTAACTGTAAGCAAAATGCTAACCCTAATGGTAAACCTAGACCTATGCCTAATCCTAAGACTAAAAAAAAACCCAAGTCAATTAATAATCCTAAACCTTGCCCTCATTCTAGCTCTAACTCTATCCCAAACCCTAACCCTAACGCTTACCCTGACCCTTATTCTGACCATAAAACAACCCCTAGATTTAAACCTGACCCTAAACCTAGAACAAACCCTAACACTAGCCCTACCAATACTTACACCTAAGCCTAACCCTATCACAAGCCCTAGACCTAAACATAATCCTAAATCTAGCCTTAACTCTAGCCCTAGACCTAAGAAAATAACCTAGCCCTAGCCCTAACAATAACCCTTAACCTAAAGCAAAGACTAAACCTAATCCTAGACATAAACCTAATGCTCATTCTGGATTTAACCTTAACTCTATCTCTGATGAACACTGACCCTCCCTTTAACACTAAACCTATCTCTAAACCTGACCCTAAACGAAAACCTAAACCTAACTCTACACCTAGCTATAACCCTAACCCTACAACTAGCCCTAATTATAACCCTAGCTCTTACATTACCCATAGCCTTAACCTTATGCCTTAACCTAACACAAAATGTAGAGTGAATCCTAGGCCTAAACCTAGCCCTAAGCATAACCCTAGCCCTAACCCTAGCCCTAACCCTAATCCTNAACCATAACAATAATCTTAAACCTAACACTCTAAACTTAACCCTAACCCTAACATTAACCCTACCCCTAAACCTAACCCTAAACCTAACACTAACCCTAACCCTTACCTAACACTAACTCTAAATCAAACCCTAGCTGTCACCCTAAAATGAACCTTAACCCTACCCTAACTCTAACCCTAACCTAAATATAACCCTAACCCTAAAAATAAATCTTAACCTAATGCTATCCTAACCCTAACCCTAATCTTAATCATAACCCTAACGCTAACCCTAAACCTATCACTAATTCTAACCCTAACCCTAAACCTAAACCTAACACTAATTCTAAACCTAACCCTAACCGTAACCTTAACCCTAACACTAGTCCTAATTTTAACCCTATACCTAGAACTTACACTAACCCTAACCCTCACCCTAACACTAATACTAACTGTAACTCTAACGTTAACCCTAAACCTCACCCTAAAACAAACCCTAATCCTAATCGTAACCCTAACACTAACACTAACACTAACCCTAACCCTATCAATAATCCTAACACTAATCCTAACACTAATCCTAACACAAACCCTAACCCTTGCCTTAATCCTAGCTGTAACCCTAACCCTAACAATAACCCTAACACTAAGAGAACTCTAACGCTAACCCTATACCAAACCTTAAATTAAACACTAAACCTAACACTATCCCTAATCCTAAAACTAAATGTAACACTAAACCTAACCCTAATCCTTTCCCTAAACCTAAACTGTACCCTAACTGTAACTCTAACCAGACACTAAACCTAATCCTAACACTAACCCTATCCATAATGCTAACTCTAACCGTAACCCTAACCCTAAACCTAAACCTAAACCTAACGCTAACCATAACACTAAACCTAACCCTAAACCGAACCCGAAACCTAACCCTAAAATAAACCTGACCCTAACCCTAACACTAACCCTAACCCTAATTTAACCCTATCCCTAACTCTGAAGCTAAACCTAGCCCTAATTCTAACCTTAACCTTAGCCTTAAACCTAGTTCTAAACCCACCCATTACACCAACCCTAACCCTAACCCCATTAATAGTCCTAACTGTAGACCTCACTCTAGCTCTAAATCTATCCGAAAACCTAATGCTAACCTTGACCCTTATTCTGACCCTAACGCTAACCCTAGGTCTAAACCTGACCCTAAATCTAGACCAAACCCTAACACTAACTCTAGACCTAAACCTAATTCTAAATCTAGCCTTAACTCTAGCCCTAGACCAAAAAAAAAAAAAAACCCTAACCCTAACAATAACCCTTAACCTAATGCAAACACTAAATCTACTCGTAGATATAGTCCTAATTCTGGCTCTAAACCTAATTCTAACTCTAACCCAAACACTGACCCTGCCTTTAACAGTAAATCTACCTCTAAACCTGACCCTAACCAAAAATATAAACCTAATACTAGACCTAGCTATAACCCTAACCCTACAACTAGCCCTAATCATAACCCTAGCTCTTACATTATCCATAGCCCTATCCTTTCACCTTAACCAAAAAAAAAAAAAAAACCTAAAGCAAATCCTAGGCCTAAACCTACCCTAAGCCTACCATAACCCTAATTTTAACCCTAACCCTAATCTAATCCTAACCCAAGCCTTAGTCCTAAACATAGATTGAAGCCTAACTCTTACACTAAATATAAACTTAGACCTATCCCTAACTCTAAAACTAACCCTAGCCCTAATCCTAACCTTAATCCTAGCCTTAAACCTAGCTCTAAACCACTCATTACCCTAACACTAATTCTAACCCTATGGATAACCCTAGCTGTAATTCTAACTCTAACCCTAACAAAAAAACTAATCCTGGTCCTAACCCTAAACCTACAACTCACCAAAGCCCTAATGCTAGCTCAAACCCTAACCCATACCATAATTCTAAACATAATCATTGCCTTAACACTAACCCTAAAACTAAATCTAACCCTAACCCTACACCTAAAGCTATATATAACCACATCCATTACCCTAACCCTAATCCTAACCCTAATGATAACCCTAGCCATAACCCCAAACCTAACCCTAACAATAATTCTATTCTTATACCTAAGGCTGAACCTAACCCTCGACCTAGCCCTAGACTTAACTCTAGCTCAAACCCTCACCCTTACCCTAAACATAACCATAACCGAAACCCTAACCCAAATCCTAGCCCTAATCCTAACCATAACTGTAGCCCAAACCATAGCTCTAACTCTATCCATTACCCTAACTGTAACCCTAAACCTAATGCTAATATTTGCCCTAACTCTTACCCTAACTCTATCACTAGCCCTGACTCTAACCTGAACACTCAACTTAGCCCTCACCCTTACTCAATCCCTGACCGTTACCCTTAACCTAACCATATGACTTATCCTAAGCCAAAGCCTAACCTAACCCTATCCCTAATCCTAAACTGAACCCTAGCCTTAACCCTAGCTCTAATCTCACTCATTACCCTAACCCTAAACATAAACCTCATGATAACCATAGTCCTAACCCAAAACCTATTCTAATTCTAACCATAAACCTAACCTTAGACCTAACTTTAAACATAATCCTTGCCATAGTCCTAACCTTAGCTCAAACCCTAACCATACCCTAAATCTAACCCTAACCCTAATCCTAAACCTAACCCTAACCCTAACCCGACATCTAACCCTGTCCATTACCCTAAACCTAATGATAACCCTAGACCTAACCATAATATTAACCCTAACCCTAACATAACCCTAACCCTAACATTACCTTAACCCTAGTCCTAACCCTAAACTTAATCCTAGCCTTAGCACTAACCCTAGCTCAAACCCTAAAGTGTACAATAAACCTAAACCTAACCCTAGCCTTAACCCTAATCCCAACCCTAACTCTAGCCATAATCCTAAACATAACTCTATCCCTAACACTAGCTCTTAACCCTATCAATTACCCTAATGATAACCATAAATCTAATGCTAACCCTAGGCCTAACCCTAACCCTATCCATTACCCTAAACCTAATCTGAACTCTCAAACTAACCTGAAGCATAAACCTAACCCTATCCATTATGCTAACTCTAACTCTAACCATAATGCTAATTTGAGTCCTAACCCTAAATCTTAACCTACCCAAACCCAAAACCTGACCCTAACCATTTTAATACTCTTAGCTCTAAACCTGAACCTTACCCTAAACCTAACTCTGACACTAGACATAGACATAAACCTTACCCCAAAACTATCCCTAACCATAAACCTAGACATGATATTAGCCCTAGCCCTAATACTTGTCATAACCCTAACACAAACTCTAGCCCTCATCCTAGCACTAAACCTACCCTTGATCCTAACCTGTACCCTAACTTAGCCCTACTCCTAATTTTATCCCGGGCCTAGTTCTGAACCAATCTATAACCCCACCCCTTCCCGTAAACCTAACTCTATCCCTAGCCCTAGACCTAAACCTACAACTAACCATAGACCTGCCTAGCCCTAATTTAGCCCTAACCCTAACCCTAACCCCAGCACCAAGACTAACTCCAGCTCTCACCCTAGCCCTATTCCTAGTTCTAACCCTATTCCTTACCATAACCC
>NW_026005601.1:0-6708 GCF_001458135.2 Marmota marmota marmota | reverse complement strand
CCTCCCCTCCTCTCTCTCTACTCCCTCCACTGTATAACCCTGAGGGTCTCCTTCCATTTCCATGCAGTTTCCCTTCTCTCTCCCCTTCCCTCCCACCTCTCATCCCTGTTAAATGTTAATCTTCTTCTCATGCTCTTCGTCCCTACTCTGTTCTTCCTTCTGTAAATCTTCTTTGAGTCAGAGAATTTTTATTTGTCTTAGGTCATGTAAGCATCATTCTTTGGATATATAATCTAGTCCTAAGTCTATGCCAAAGCAAAGAGTTTTGCAAGGAACTTATTCAATCAACAATGGATAGAAAATATTTTTAAACAATTGAGTCTGATTCAAAATGTGAAGAATAAGAGTTACAATGCATTCCTAGTCAAAATATATATTTTAGGTATTTAAATAAAAAACCCCACAATCTTTATAGCAGTGATTATTATAATCATGAGATTCTTTGGAATTCAATAATATTTCCTAGGATTCCATTATAAAAATAGTTGTGTGTGACATCAGCATATATATTATCAAGTTCTAGTCCTTAACACACATTTTAGTGTTCAACTATGAGCCAATATTTTCAATTACTGGTCCACCTTATCTCCTCAAACCCTCAAAAACACACACACACATACACACACACACAGAAACATGTACATATTAACCCATGCTATACACCTTAGAATCAACTTGGATCTTTACCAGATAAATGGAAACTCTGTAGAGGTCAAGAGTGAATTACCTTGTCACTACTTTAAAAACAAGAATTTGTGTAATCAGTTCTAATATAAGTCCTTAGAATTATATTTTTTAAGAAAATAATACTATTTTTCTGGAAACTTTGAGAGTTTTGTAGGTTGAATAAAATAACTGAACATAGGAAAGACTAAAAGTATTTTAAAAGAAGGATTCCAGTGATGAATAGGTCCCATATATGACTTTAGAAGTTTGCACCTTAAATTTACTATTAGGAGTTCTGGAGCTTTCTAACAGGGAGCAGCAGAAATACAGGTGCTTAGGTTTGAATGAACACACTAATGGGAAGAAATTCCTAGGGTGAGTAGTAAAGGTAATTATGTATAAGCAAATTACTATATACATTTAAGAAATTTGAATACCACATATATCATCAATTCAGCCAGTGTAAACTGGAGTTAACTGTCACATATACAGTAGACACTAGAGTGATAGAGTGACAGCATTAACCAAAGAATGCACATTCCCTATCTACACAAAGTATACACTACAATAGAAAAGAAGACATGAGATGCATTGTGATGCAAGGTTACCAGATTTAGGGAAAAAAACACAAAACATAAAAGTGAAACTGAAAGTTAAATGTAAATTTCATATGAATTAGAAATAATTTTTAGTATTATTTTAATATATGTTTATATCTTTTTATGTTTTATTAAATGAAATAAAACATTTTCTGAAATTCAAATTTAACTGAGCATATTGATTGTGAAGATATAATTTTATGTGCCTTTTTTGTTTATTGACAGATTAGACACAAAGTGGTGATTTATGAACACATGTGGAAGAGGTAGATAAAGTTAATTACCATATTCATCATGATCAGAAACTTAAAGGTATAAATTGAAAGGATAGTTAAAAATGGGAGACATCCCATTTTCATACATTGGAAGCATTAATGTGATTAAAATTCCCATACTACTCAAAGTAATCTATAGATTCTATAGAACCCTTATCAAAATTCCACTTATATTTCTCATACATATAGAAATATCAACCTTAAAATTCATCTGAAACCATCAAAAATTCATAACTCAACCACAAGCACAAAAAAAATATGTAGAGCCATGACACTACCATTTTCAAGCTATACTACAAAGCAACAGTAATTAAAACTGCATGATACTAGTGTAAAAATGGACAAATCAGAAATGGAAAAGAATAAAGATACCACAAAGAAATCACACAATTATTCTCAATTGATATTAACAAATACACAGAGAAATTTTAAGTTTTAGGTAAAAAGTGATAAAATATTGATTTTAAAAACTGCTTAGTTTATATCCAAATAGAGCACTCATGAGTAGTTTGGGTAAAATTTAGAATCTTAAAAAATAAACAAAAGAAAATAAAAACAGGTGTTGACATATAGATGATGATTATTGCCAGAGCTATATAGTCTGAATTATTCTAAACAGAGGAAAAATACAGAACCCATGAGATCTAATATTAGATGACTTTATATTAAAGTAGAAGCTAGAAATGGTGACTGAAGAAATTCACAGAAGTAATGAGTAAAATTCAAATGCTGTTATTATAGCCCACCAAGGACATATAGAGTGGTTCAGAAATAAGAACATGGTCAAACTCAGTTCCTGTGTGGAGAAATAAAGTAAAATAAAGACTGAAAAACATCAGAGGAGGTCACAATGACCATATCACATAAATTTTTACTAGAGGTGTGACACTGAATTCTATATTAGTGTAAACAGAGAAATTAGTGGGAAGTGAGGAATTGGAGACATCTGGTCATCTCCTCTGAAAAGATTAGATGTAAATGTGTTGTAGATTAAATGTGTTGTAGATCAAATTCCAGGAAGGTCTCTCTCTCTTCCTCTCCCTCCTTTCTTCCCTCCCCTCCATCTTTATCTCTTATTTCTATCTCTATCTTTCCTGATCAGTTGAGGGAGATTTATACTTGTTTTAATTACTGCCAAAAGAGAGAGAAACAGAGTCAGAGTTGGAAAAAACTACAGGACAGAGCAGGGATCATAATGCAAAGAGCATAGTGCAGGACTAATAACACAAGTAGAAGGCCAAGAAGCACCACTTCCATTCTTATAAGAGTTAGAGAAGGCACAGGCCAGGGTAAAACACATGTCTGCTTCAATTTGGGTGCAAGATGTGTTTCTTTTCCATCTGATGTATTTAGTTCCTCACAGGAATTAATGAGTAGTGGAAATGATGGTTCTTGAAATATACTAAAAGGAAGTAAATTCAAAGACAAAAGGGTTAAGACTAGGGCTCTAATATGGGGATTTAGTGACAGTGTGATGAGAAAAACAAAACAATATTTACGAACATTCATGGTTGCCATATATAAGAGATAATGTTAATAGAAGAGTAAAATGGAGAGCACAATACTCGAGATGGGGATGGAGGCTCCTGTGTCTGGCTGTGATGCTTGATAATGACTAGCTATGCAACTTTGTTGAATAAATTCACTTCCTGTGACTTCTCTCATGAGTCTATAGTGTCATTCCAGGATCATCTAGCTTTAAAATTCTAGCAGTAGAAGTAAAGAATTATGCAAAAACAAGACATGAGGGCTTAGAATATGTGGGTGGTGATAATCTAGAGAAGATAACCAATGAAGTAAATAATAAATAAATAGATAGCATGCATTATTATTTATTTATATCATAACACATTTTTTTAAAAAAATTCAATTTATGTGGTCTTTTCAAAATCAAACCACAGTTTGAATCTTGGTTATATCACCATTATTAGTTTCAAATGCCTCACCTCTAATTAAGAAAAATAAATGTTTCATGAAGCTTTTGGAATTATTATTAAAGAATATGTAAATAAAACTTCTCACAATATATAAATTATGAGTGTCCTTTTGATTGGGATGAGATATTTGTGAATGAAGGGGGGAAACCTTAATAAGAAAGAACCATAAGATGCTGTGGTTCCTGCAACCAGAGTGAGCCATCTTTCTCATAATCTCATTGTGGTTCTCTATGTAGCTCCTTACAGTGAACAAAAATTTAGAATCTATTTCTTTACTCTTTGCTTCTTTTCCTCAAATCATACTTTAAGCTTTTCTCAAATGAAATAATCTTCCTTTCTATAATTTAAACCCATTTTATTTGGCCTGACCACTCATCTTTATTTGTGTTACAGTCATTTCCACGTATGACTGATTCCACTTCCCCCACATTCGAGGTGATTTCTTTGATGTATACTATGTCGCAAACAGAATCTAATACAGTGGAAAAGATGATACTGAGATATTTGATTAAAAAATAAAAGCAAACAATCCTATTTGATAGCTTCACATGAGAAAATGTTGGAAAGTGTTTTATCAAATGCTCCAGAAATTTAATATGCTTCCTAAGGTTTAGCATCACTCACGGTGGTTTTATTAGTGTTTAATAAATTGACTTTATTTCTATTAAAACTGTGCATTTAATACTTTGAATGAAAATATTTAAAGGCAAATTGAGTTAGTTGGGTTTTACCTTGTTTAGAATTTTAAAAAAAATCTATCATTGTGAGAGTAATATTGATGACACTAATTAAAGGAGACATGTCAGACAAGAAGAAGAATCAGAATGGGAACTTTGATTGATATGAGTAGAAAAATGCAGTTCTAGTGATGTTGAAAGTTTCCCAAATAGAAAACTCTTGAAGGAAAAAAGGTGATATTCTGGCAACAAACCTATATCACTTACCCAATCATTTCTCTTATTTAACATTATATATGCTTTATGTCCTTCATCAAACTTCCTATGACATGATGTATTTCTGTATATGAATTACATGTAAGCTGGATGACAGTTTTTTTTAAATAAAATTGAAAATAATCTTATATTCCACAGTTTTCCATTTAAATTTATCTGAATAACATCAGACCAGCCCATTTAACAGATGTTCATAAATGTAAGTTATAGAAGTAAAATTAATCAACAAAATTAGATGGTTCTTGTCAATTTATTTATAATACTTATGATGTATTACAAAATTTTGCTTAACTAGCTAATTGATTTTCTAGGTCTAATAAGTACAGATGAAGAAAATGGAGTAAGAAAAGGGAAATGGGGTCATGGAAACCAAGGGAGAAAAGCTTTTCAGGAAAGAGGCAATAATTAAGAGTGTGACATGCATTTGAAAGCTCATGGAGAGAAGAATGATAACAGATGGGCTCAGACTAGATGCAGGTCACTGGTGATTTTTGATGAAGACATTTCTGTAGAGCATGTAATAGCGAAGCAGATTTAAAACTGATGATGTGAAAAATTGACGCAATAGCTCTAGGCATTTATTTGTGAAGTATGGATATGAATTAGGTAAGGGAAAGGATGGAGATCAAAGTGCACTGAACTACTTTTTACCTGTTGGTGACAGGGCTAAGTGCTCTAAGTATACATTATTATATGCACTATGTTAATAGCATAGTCTACATATTATATATTACATATTCAGAATGGTTATTTTGAGCAGTATGAAGCTAAGTATTTGAGTATAGATTATAAATCTGAATATATTCTTAGTAGTGAAATGAAGAAATAAGAAATACATGTATGTTTGACAGTAGGATGAATGCACACTAAGGAGGGATTAACTCAGATAAATGGTGTAAAATTGAAAAAAAATAAATAAATTCCTGAAAAGTTCAAAGGAAATGGTAATCCTTCCAGCACAGAGTAAAGGGATAGTAAGCTTTACAGAAATGGCAGTATCTACATCAAATTGGTGAATTTAATATGAGACAGTTGATGTCTTGAAGAGCCTCACTATTGCAGTTGCTTTATTTATTTATTTTTGTTGTTGTTTTTCAGAGAAACATCAATTTGAACCCCCAGGATTACAACTGTAAGAACCACAGATACATAGCATCTCTTCCTTTCACTTATTATCACATATTCTCTGTTATAAGCTGATAGTTTGGTGTTAGAAATGTGATGTAGGCTATCCTGCTTATTCCTCTACAAATAAAGAAAATTCATCAACATTGATACTCCTGTCCATTGTTTATGGGGCATTGCTTGACCTCTATGTGCATAAATAAGCCTCACAAGCACTTGTTAAGAGGACACTTGATTCAACATAATTATGACCATTTGTTGTATATTGATGCCTCAGGTTACTAGTTAATTATTTTTGCAGATAAACTTAGGATTCATTAATATCATTTATTTTTAGCCTTTTTTTAGATGAAAACTTCAAGCATTTGAGATTCAAAAGAAAATGGATGTTATTCAGTGCTTCACAAAGGACCATTATTCAGTGAATACATAACGATATAAAAAGGAATATTAACAGTCTAGCAAACATTTGTATTCATTAAAGAGAACTTCCATAATCAGACCCAATCAGGCTCTGATTACACAGCAATTTAGCAGTACCTGCACAAGCAGTTTTCTCAGTTACACCCGCTTCTCTGTGTTCAGGGATTGTTTGGGATACTGGTTAAAGTATAACTGAAAAAATGGAAAGTTCTTAAAATTTGATTAAAAATGGTAACTTAAAAATATTTTCACTTATGCCCGGTGTCAGCTAGTGTCTCTTAAATAGTGGGATAGAAATAAGTGTGCCTGCCATCTAACACAGTTTGATGTGTCCACCTTGGGTCTGTGACTTGATATCAGCATCTCATACTTGCTTTCAAGGATCCCATAACATGGCTCGAGCTTTATCAGTCAGACATTATCTTTATATTCCTGTAATGTTATGATTTAGATGTAAGGCATCCATCAAAAACTCATGTGTGAAAAAATGCAAGAAGGTTTAGAGGAGAAATGATTGGGTTATGAAAGCCTTAACCTGATCAGTGAATTAGTGAATTAATCCCTTGACAGTTAACCAAGTGGTAACTGAAGGCAAATAGGGTGTGGCTGGAGGAGGTGGGTCATTGGGAGTGTGCCTTTGGGGTATATATTTTGTATCTCATGAGTGGAATCTCTCTCTCTCTCTCTCTCTCTCTCTCTCTCTCTCTCTCTCTCCCTCTTTCACTCTCTC
>NW_026005600.1:1247-6717 GCF_001458135.2 Marmota marmota marmota | reverse complement strand
TTTTTTTTTTTTTTTTTTTTTTTTTTTGTTGGTACTAGGGATTGAATCCAGGGGTGGATTCAACCACTGAGCCACATAATCAACGCTTTTTATTTTATTTTTTAAATTTTGGGACAGGGTATTGAGTTTGCTCAGGGTCTTGCTAAGTTGCTGAGGCTGGCTTTGAACTGGTGATCCTCTAGCCTCAGCCTCCCAAGCCACTGGTATTATAGGCATGTTCTACTGTGCCCAACTCCACTTTCTTTTCATCAGAGGAAAAGAACAATTGTTTCACTTCAAAGAACTTAGAACTGATTTATTTCTGCTCTCTGCTTCTGTGTGTGCTACAGTTAATAGTATAATTTATTTGTAAGCTGTATGAGACATAATGCCTTAAAAAATTCTGGATTTTTCTTTTTGTTTACAAATTTAATCTAACCTTCAACAGTGTATAAATTTCCTGGTTAGTTGGTAAGTTTAAAAGTGTTTAGATAGCAAAATTGGTATATGTGGTGAAAAATAGATATTATGCATTCTTTCTTATTGAGTATATTTTATGCAAAGTACGTTTCTCAATTGAAATTGTTGATTCATTTCTGCTAGCTTATTAATAACACATTACCAGATTTTCTAAATCTCCCCTTACAATTCCAGCTCTTGATCGAGCCTGACATACAGAATTTCACCCTGAGAGCCTTTTCTTTCTCTTCTTAATTTAGAATATGCATTGACTTAGTATTTTTAAATTTACTATAAGAATAAATAAGCAAGAAGACTCTCAATTTCTAATCCCTTCTGGTGGCTCAAAGACCATTTTGTGCACCATAAAGCAGCTGTTTGAATTTATTCACAGATCACACGTTGGTAGCAAGCAAGCAGTAAAAGTGGACTGTGAGAGGCGTATTCTGCCCCTGGGGCCTGCTGAGCTTCAGAAGCTCCAACGTGGTCTCAGCTGCATGGTGTTGGCTAAGGTCTGAGTCAGGGAGCACCGGCCTTCAGCAGTCTGTCAGCATGAAGCCAGGCCAAGTCCAGGCCCCAGGAGGTCTCTGGTGCCCTCCTTGTTCCATTCTCAGCTCTGCAAGTCCAAGGCAAAATTGAAATAGTAGTAAAGATTGACCTGGGCACTTTCTTCTTCTGTATTCCTTTGGCACCGAATACTTGCCTCAGATCCTTGGCTAAACTAATTCAGGCCTAGTGCTAATATGTTAATCACTTGATGTTATCCCTGACTCCAGTGCCAAATGTCTTCATGTTGAATGAGAACTGCACAGAGAGGGCCACGAATGGTCCAAAGAAGAATTTGTCCAAGGGACTTTAAGGACACTCACACCAGAACAGTTTCGATACAAAGACATCTCCCCTGGTCTTTGAAGGCACACCGCAGGTGCAGCCCACTTAACATACCAACCCCAGCCAATTCCTCCCCTCTCCTCCTACCCTTGATCTGCACCTCCACAAAATACCCAAATGGCAATTCTTTAGGCATCTATGGTAACCCTACTTTCTTCCTTCAGTGGGGAATAATGTCAGTGTGTTTTATAAACCATCATATTTTGAGAAGAAAGTAGATTAATTAAAGGAAAGTTTTTTTTCATTTTGTTTTGTTTCTGTTTAAATACCTCCTTTTTTTTTCCTACCACTAAAATTAAGTTATATTCAGTGCTAATCACTGTGGGTTGGACTAATTTTGACTTTACATACATTAAGTGATCTTGTACCCACTCTACCCTTATGAGTTAAGTACAGTCATCCCCTTTTTATATGAAAAGAAACTGAGGCACAGGTCGGGCAAGTCACTAACTGGTGCCCACAGTTGACTCATGGCCAGACTCTATCAATCTGGCTTCCACCATGCCACCCTGCCCTTTGCCAGAGGCATATGTTAGTCCCTGAACCACTCCTCATTTTTAAACAGAGGGATTGAATTGGTCCCCCTAAGCCCCTTGCCTCTCTGATGCTGCATCCCTGATTTGAGTTTGTCACATGATCATCTTCATTATCAACAGCAGAAACTTTCATTGTAACCACCAGCCTTCCTTGTGCTCACAGGTCATAAATGTAGATTTTTCCACCATTGGTGAAAACGGTTGAGTATTTTTCACAATGCAGTCTTGTTTTTCAAAACAAAAACAAATTGGAAGAAGGTGTTTGGGGCTCAGCTTCATTATGGATCTAGGTTGCATCCAGAGACCTGTGCTTATTGGGCCTGAATGGTTCTTTCTCTGGGGCTGCAAAAGGGCCTTGCTCTTCCTGAGGTAGAGTTCTCTCCCATTGGAAAATTCAGGCAGAAGCAACCAGCTTCCAGAAATTCTAAGGAGATGACGGGAGGCTAGTTTTATTCATTTCATAGTCACTACTTGTCATTTTTTTCTTACTATTCATATCAAAACAAAGGTAACATGTAAGAAAGATACAGCCGGACAACCTATTTAGAGAAGATAATATGAAGAAACATGGGCTGGGGTTGCGGCTCAATGGTAGAGTGCTTGCCTGGCATGTGTGAGGTTCTGGGTTTGATTCTCAGCACCACATATAAATAAATAAATGACTAAAGGTCCGTCAACAACTAATACAAATTTTTAAAAATAAATAAAATAAAATAAAATAAAGATCTATTGATAACTAAAAAATAAAATAAATTAAAAATGAAGAAACAATCTGGTTTTTCAGATCATTCAACTTTCCAAACAATAATTTATAAATATAGATGACTATAATAAGATTCATTTTTTTCGTCAACAAGTACTTAAAAATGATTACTGAGCTACTTAAGATACCAGTTGCCAATTCTGTTAACAAACATATTAAGAACAAAAGAATGACTAGGTGCTGCATGTTCCAATTGAATATGTTACAACATTTACTGAACTCTGATTTTGTGCTGGGCACAGTGGTAAGCACTGTTACATAGATTATCTTATTTAATTTTCACAAGCAAACTTCTGAGATAAATCCAACTATCATTTTCATTTTACAGATGATAATTCACCCCGTGTTAGGTAATGCATCCAGTCAGTTAATAAAGCCAACATTTAGTCCAGATTTTTTTTTCAGTGTTTTGATGGAACTAGAAGTTACACAGATGCTAGTCAAGTGCTTTACTGCCGAGCTACATTCTCAATCCCAAATTCTTAATCATTGTGTCTTGCTATCCTCCAGAAAGAAGTAAAGAAAGATAAATGAGAGGACATCCTACTCTCAAAGAGCTTACTGGTTAATAGAGAGATTTTAATACATATTCAGAAATGACTCAAATGCAAGACAAAGTGTAATCCATCAACCAAGAGGGGAAGATTCTGGCATTTAAGAGAGTTTGGAAGAGAGAAAGAATGCTTCCTGCCGGAGGGTTCACAGCCAGCTTCACAGAAGAGGTAGTAGTCAAACTGAGTCTTAAGGGATTTCAATCAAGAGACTTGAAGAAAAAGTATTGTGGCCAGAAGGATTGGTGGGTATCAAGGTTCAGAGGCACAGAAGCCCAGAGGGAGCGTCTCTAAGTTTGACTCACAAGAACCTTAGAGAAACAGCACTAAACAAGACTCCATAGTGCATACCACTGTCTGCAGTATTTATAACAAGTGCTCAAAAACATGCAAAATTAATGCATTGATTTGTGAAAGATTTTAGAAGCCCTTGAATGTTACAACAAGAGACTGGATATTTTTTTTCACAATGCAAAACTATCAAGATGGACCCAACTGAGCTTTACATTAATAAGAAGTTAATCCAAGGGCAGACAAGCTTTCAGAAAAACTGGAGGTCAGGGCCCAATAAATAGTCCTGGCAAGAGAAGTGAAGGTCCAGACAAAGGCGGTGGCCTTTGAGATGGGAAGAAAGGATGGATTGCCAAGTTTGCCCCAGATGAAATACTTTCCCTTCCTTTATAACCCCAACTTTCCTACCTCACATGGAGATAATAGAAAAGTCCTATAGAGGTTCCAATCCCATTGGATGTAAATAGTGCCTCTACAGAAGATTAAAAAATTAATTAGTCATCTTAACACTTTTTTTATATGATTAACCAGAGTATAATCCCAAACATATGCCTAGATGTTCCCAACATTCACCTGTTTGGCAATAAAAACCAAGCATCCCAATAGTGGACAGGGCTTTTTGCTAAGAGCTTTGTGGTCTGATCAGGGCCAAGATCTCCATCTTCAAATTACTACCAAAGTAGCTTTTCATAGGTCAGTGGCCATCGATTCCAACTTTCTACCCGAATCAGGGGTTCACCTACCAGGGAGTCTAAATTTAAGAGTGTTGGTCATAGTGTCTGGATTTCACAGGAGTGGAAAACGTCTTATAGGGCCTGACACTGTACCCCACAGTTTCATAGTTAGGAAGTTCTTCACTGTACTTGGTACCCCAATCCAAGTTGAAAGAATGAAATCTCAGCAAAACATTGCATATAGATAGGTTAGTAGTAACAGCGATGTGACTAAGTACTGGGGTTAGTAAGAGAATCCCTTGTCCTGTTCTTCCTGGAGAGAATCCAGAAGACCGTGAATCACGTGTCCGTTCCTTCTCCTAGGCTCACCACTTCAATATCACCCCTCCAAAAAGAGTTCACCTTCTGGGGAGCAAAATCTCTCTGTCAATGGATATGCCCTCAGACCTAACTTAGATAAGCACTTACTGATAGGAATTGTGTCCATACCACATTACTAAATCAAGACTATTTCAAAGCAGTACTGGGAGAGAGAAGTGTATCCCACCCCAAAGGGTTGACAGTGCTTAACTCTCATAAACTGAAATTATGAGTGTTTCTCATCTTCTTTTTTCTTTACCTGTACTTTCTAACATGTATAATTTAAAAGACGAACAAAAAAATGCTTTTGCAGCAACAAAAAAAGCAATTTTAATTTTAAAAACCACAAAAGTTACAATGAAAAACATGTTGACACAGCTGGACATCCTCAAGGCTTCGGGGCACAGTACTTTTATGACAAGGCCATAGTTTACCAAAAGGCAATGCCAAGCCACAGCTGGGTTTGTGACATGCTTCCACAGGTCCAAGGCCCCCAACTCCCAATGACACCATTCTTCACCACTGTCATTGCCCACAAATACGATACATGGATCCTCAACAGACATCCCATTTTCCCTTAGCTGTAATAGCCAGAAAGAGAGAGAGACTGTCTCCATCCTCCCATCTCCCCTTATGTTTGTCTTCTTCCAGCCAGACTTTGTGGAGACCATTCACCACTCACCACATAACTCCATCAGAACCATGCCCAGCTGGTGACCACAGAGGCCACCTCCCCAGTACAGAGAGACCTAAAGTCTCTTCCTTGACTGAGTTGCAAGTTTCCTTGTAAGTGAACTTACCTAACCATGTACTGATCTTTCTCCCAATGATAAGTCTGAATCCCCCCCCCTCCTCACATCATGTATTAGGGCTACAGACAAGAAGAAGGCACTGAAACAGACAGGAAATGCCCACCTTCAACTACTTGCCTTTTCTGCACCTCCTCTCCTCTCCCCCCCCCCCCCC
>NW_026005600.1:0-725 GCF_001458135.2 Marmota marmota marmota | reverse complement strand
CCCCCATCTCAATTGTAAAGGACTGAACCAAAAACCTGTGAGTCTCTTTCAAGGTCCTGTGTCCTTTGACACCAAGTCAAAGGGATGCATCTCAAATTTAATTTTCTGATGACATGCATTAGGATAAGGTCAGAATGGGATTTTTCAAAATGTTAAATCATTTTGACCATTTTCTTACTAAAACCTCTTTTTAGGCTGTAGGTCCACTTAAAACTATTTCTTTAACTATTCTCTTTCAATATTGAGGGTAATTACTGTAACTTAAATAAAAAGTAGAATATTGGCCGATAAGTCTTTTTCTCATAATAGTCCATTTCTAAAAGAGATCAGAGTGATTTGTATGTCAGGCAGAAAGAAAGTGTACATTTTAGATTTGAGATAGAGCTGTAGAAACAAAACAGAAGCCCAGCATATCTATTCCACTGATCCTTCTCTTTGTCTTCTTTCTTTGTACTGGGAGGGGATGAGTGTAGAGCAGCCAGGTATCATGTCTAGATAAGCCCTTGTTCAAGATGGGACGAGGAGAACTAAAGCCACAAGAAGTTCCAGGGTACCCTTGACATGACTGCAACAGACACCCATCCAGAACACTGTGTTCAGTTTCATCTTCTCTAAACCTGTAGCATTTATTTCTCTCTGTGGTTTTGACTTTCATCAACAGTTAGGAAACTTCACCACCCTCGCAAACAGTCATCAGCCGTATGTTCTTTTTTTTTTTTTTTTTT
>NW_026005599.1:703346-720790 GCF_001458135.2 Marmota marmota marmota | reverse complement strand
TTTTTTTTTTTTTTTTTTTTTTTTTTTTTTTTTTTTTTAACTTTGTATCTGGTTTTATGATTGGTTGCAATAGGGATTTATTGGTAGGAACATAGATTATTTCCCCATTTTAACAGATTGTATGTTTTTATGACAGATTATTCTGTCACAGGCAGAGTGATTCAACCAAAGCTTTGTGCAGAGGTGTTACTCTATGTCTTTGTGCAGCCATTTTAAAAAATAACAGCTTTATTGATATATAATTCACATTACCATCAAGGTCACTCCTGAGAAGTGCAAATCACTGAGTTTTAGTATATTCACATAGTTGTGTGCCTATCCTGCTGTCTAATTCTGAAATACATTTGTCATCTCCAAGGAAGACCCATACCCTTTAGTCATCACTCTCCACTCACTCTTGCTCCATGTAGCTGTGAATCTCCTTTCTCTCTTTGTTGATTTACTTGTTCTGGACATGTTATATAAATGTAATCATTCAATATATGGCCTTCTGTGTCTGGCTTCTTAGCCTGTTTTTGAGGTAGCACATAACAGAACTTTATTCCTTTTTTTATTGCTAAATAGTGTTCTGTTATATGGATACACTGCAGTTTGTTTATCCATTTATCAGTTGCTGGATATTTGGGTTATTGCACTTTGTGGTTCTTATGATCATGCTGCTGTGAATATTTTTTGTATCTGAGTTGACTTATGTTTTCTTTTGGATAGATACTTAGGAGTGAATTTTATTGGCCATAAGTAACTCTGCCAGACTGTTTTATAAAGTGACTCTACCATTTTACATTCCCATCAGCAATGTTTGTAGATTCCATTTCTCCATATCCTTGCCAACACTTTGCCATGGTATTTTTCCATAGTAGTCGTCCTAATGGGTATGAAGTGGCATCTCATTGTGATTTTGATTTGGATTTTCCTGATAACTAATGAAATTGAATAATTTCATGTACTTGTTAGCCATTGTTTATGTTTCTAAGACAAATGACTATTCAGATCCTTTGCCCATTTTAAAATTGAGCTGTTCTTTTCTTGTTCAGTTGTAATAGTTCTTATGTATTCTGGATATACACAAATGTACTCTTATCAGATATGTGAAGTATAAAATTTTTCTTATTCTATACTCTTTTCACAGCTTATGAAGCATGTAGATTTTTTTGGAGTCAAATTTATCAGTTATTTGTCTCCTTATGCAGTTTCTCTGAAATTTTCTATGAGTTAAAAAAACCAGAACAGACCTTATTTCTCAAATCTCCCATTAGTTTTTTTTTTTTTTCCTACAGAAATAATGGTCATTTCATTACCTATATACATGGGTTAGATATATTAAAAAAAATCTTTTGTGTTTTCAAATATTTTCATCAAATTTATCAGGTTTTCAAACTTGATATCTAGTGCCCTTTTTAAAATCAGAAAATGTCTTTGAGTGTTCTGCTTAGCTCAGAATGCACATATTATTCTGTAAATATTTATAGGTGTCTAATGAATTCTGAGGACTTGACTGGGTTTGGAGATCCAGGGATGCTGGGAACATGGTCCTGTCCTTAAGAAACAAGAGGTCATGTACCAGGCTACTGATTTCTACAGAGGGTAGTGGCACCAGTGGAAGAAAGGGGGCACAGTCTGGGTGAGAAAGCCTCATAGGAAGTCAGTGCTGGTGCTCTGTCTCCAGAGATGCGTGGGTGATAAGAACCTTTTGTTATAATCTGTGATTCTTCCTTTCAGAGACTTGTTGCTGTGTGTGTTGTGTACATTGGCACCAGTTATCTGTAACAGCAATATTTATGGATATTGTTGTAATGAAATGTAGACATCATTGTAATGACTTTGATACCTAGAAGCAAACCTTAAGAAATCCACTTTTCTTTGATTTCTTCAGGATTTCAAGAATGGGAACTTCCTATTTATTAATTAATTCAGTGTGGTGTGTTTGTGCATCTGAGTTCCAGCCCAAACCAGACCATTTCTGGGTATTCAGAACTACAATGTGAGTCAAGGTGGAACAGCTGTTTGGCTGGAGGGACGATTGTGTATAGAGAGTGGGATGAGTCCTTTAAGGAATTTAGATCTATCTTTAATAATGGAGAGCTATTGATGAGTTTGGATGTGTGGGGTGAACATGGTTTTTCCTGTTACTGTATCACAGATGGTGGTTGTGAGGACTAGAAATAAGAGAATTGTGGGGCTGTTGGACTAGTCTAGATGAGAGCCAATGAGGACCTGAGCTAGGGTACTGATGGTAGAGATGGACATACAGACTGGAAAATTTTAGAAGGTGCAAGTCTGGATGTTTGGCTGCAGTCAACCGTCATAATTTAAAAGGAGGCTTACTAAAGAAGGAAGACTTCTGAAGAAGTCTTTAAAGAATGAAATGCCAAGAAGTCAGCATGATTTTAGGCCCTTGGGGTTAAAAGTGATAGAGCAGGGGCCATTCTCAGGCTCTTCTACAAGAGGGAGGAAAGAGGGTCTCCTCCCAGCTGTGCTTTTTAAAATCCCAAGAGCATTCTTTTTTTTTAACATATTATTTTTTTAGTTGTTGATGAACTTTATTTTGTTTATTTTTATGTGGTTCTGAGAATCAAACCTGGTGCCTCACACATGCTAGGCAAATATTCTACCACTGAGCCACAACCCCAACCCCCAAGATCACTCTTAGGCTTGGAATTTTTGCCCCCTGCTCAGGCAGAAGTTTTCCTGGGAGCTCCCTGCCATCATCAGTAGCATTCCCAGAATTGGGGAATCATTGTGGAGCAGAGCCATATGTTCCTCTTTGATAATTCAAGCTGACTTGGGCAGTTTTTAAGATGTTAAGCAGAAGGTTGAGAGTGCTTCAGAAGTTTGTGGCCTGGGCAGCCTGTGATGACAGCATTTCTGTGCAAGAACAAGGTTCACAAGTGAGTAGACTAGAATGCAGGAAGTAAACAGAGTTGACTTTTAGACCAGCTTAGTTTGGGAAGTGACTGTCCAGATGATACATTCCTGTGACTATTCACTTGACTTCCTTCAGTAATGGAAGCCACTCTAGGGACAGGTTATTTTCTTTGCTATGAGTTTCCAGAGCCTAGATTACTGTACTTGGCACATCTGTGAATGAATGCATACAGGTGGCCATGCATAGCAGGCCAGGATGGATTATTTGATCAGGAAATATGGATTTAGGAGCCCCATGTAGAGCTAGGTGGTCAATAAATCTTGAGATTTATTCTTATTGGATAAAAGACTTTTATGAAAGTTTAGCTATTGTTTGGACCTGTAATTTTCATGTCTAAGTAACAAACTTGTGCCTGTTTTCTTTTTTCCTTTTTGCCCTGCCTAGAATTTAATGCTAGTAATTGTCTGTTGACAATTCTGCCAGTGATTTTGTGTGTGTGTGTGAGTCAGATTAGAATCAGACTCCTGATAAATAGGGAAATGTAAGTGATAAAGGCAGAGAAACTCTATTTTCTTTTAAAAATAATTGACTCATAGGATGAAATCTTGGAAGTGATTTCAGATCACTCCTCTAAACTCTCACAGAAGATGTTTATAAAACACTTGGAACAATACATATTGTACTAAGAAAATGTGCTTTTATCAACTCTAGAAATACAAAGCAGGGAACTTAATAAATCAGGCCTTATTTGTGAATGGAAAGGACTGAAAGTTCACCTTAAAAGTAAGAATTTAGTTGATATCAAGATTGTATATTCTGAGTAGCAGAAGTTAATGTAGTTCCATTTCTTCTTTAAAAATAAAATGATTACAGATTTTAGATTTTGGCATCTTTAAATCTGGCTCCTGATTCTTATCTCTTAATAGTTTTTGGAATACCAGTCTAGAATGGAATTCAACTTTGATATTTTTACTCTAATTTTGAGATGATTGTGCTTCTAATTTTATCTCCACTCTATATTCAGTAAAGCCAAAGCATTGTTAGCTTCAGTATGCCATATTTTTTTATTATTTCAATTTCAGAAAAAACATAATTGTGTTTATATAAATTAGTAATATTACTCTTCTACTTGGGAGAGGCTGTTTCTTGCATTTAAAAATGTAAGGCAGAAATACAGTTGTATTAACTTAGAGCCTAAATATTTTTGTCCTACCACCCTACCATATAACACAATATCATAGTGAGTTGCATATTTGTTTGTCCCTTGGTGTATGTGGGAAGTTGGCTTCAGATCCCCCTGTGGACACCAAAATCTGCAGATGTTATACTCTCTTATATAAAATGATGTAATATTTGCATGTAACTTATACCCATTGTTCCAAGTACTCTCCATCATCTCTAGATTATGTACAGTATGTAATATAGTATAAATATGGTGTAAATAATTGTGATATTGTATTACTTAGGGAATAATGACCCTCCAAAAAGTCTGTACATGTTCCGATCAAAAGCATGTTTTTTTCCAAATATTTTCTATCTGCAGTTGGTCAAATCCATGCATGTGGAACCCTGAAATATTGAAGACCATTTTTAAAATATTTATTTTATTTTTTAGTTGTAGTTGAACACAATACCTTTATTTATTTTCATGCAGTGCTGAGGATTGAACCCAGGGCCTCATATGTGTTAGGTGAGTGCTCTATTGCTGAGCCACAACCCAAGCTCACCAATGTGTTTTTAACATTTGTGTTTATTGTCTTAAATCTTCCTATTCTGTGCAATAGATGTGAGACTTTTAAAAAAAATTACTTTTTTTTTTTGCCAAAAAATTTCAGATTCAGCAATGTCTTTTAGCAAGTTGTAATAGACATTTCTAAGAATTCAAATTAAGTTATAGTATCTCAGCTTTTGAAATTACTGTAAGATATATTGCTATAATTGATTATTTAAAATAACTCAGATTAACTTTTGCTTGAATTATAGATTAATGCTTGATCTTTCAGTTAGAGTTTGAATAAATATAAAATAGAGATTTTGTGTGATCTAAATTTTAACAAAGCTACTCAGTATGGAAAACAGTACATTTCAGATTTTAATGATGAGATCAAAATCATGAATCTGAATTTTGTATGCAGTTAAATTATTACATGAAATTTTTTTGAACCAAGGTCCTAGAACCTCACATTTTATCACTTTTAAAATCTGTTACAGAGCTGAAATTAAAGAACATGGATTTTCAGAGGTACCCTTATCAGTCTCTAGAAAAAATAATTAAAATTCATTTTATACAGTGCAGCTTATTCTGTTTTTCTATTTTCTGACTTGTTTTTTACACCAGGAATTGAGCCCAGGGTCCTCAAGCACTGAGCCACATCCCCAACCCTTTTACCTTCTTTTCTTGAGACAGAGTTTTGTTAAGTTGCTGAGAGCCTCACTAAATTGCTAAGGCTGGGTTTGAACTTGCAATTCTTCTGCTTCAGGTTTACAAGCCACTGGGATTATAGGCATGTGCCACCAGCCTGGCTGAACAATCTTCTTAATTGACAAAGAACAGTAGATGCTGTTTAACTGGTTCTTGCTCTTATGTTAGTGACGTCTGAATTTATTTTTCTTTCTGCATTTCAAAGAGAACAAAATAGTGTACAGCATTCCTAAAAGGGTAGAAGTTATGTAGTTTCTGTAAACTTCTTTTTTGGATGTTATCTATGAAACATCAGTGTGTGTATCAGTTAAATTGAAATTTTGGTCAGAGAACAATGGAAGGCAGGGCTGTCACTACACTGTTACTCCAACAGCATCATTCCAAAACCAGCATTGTGGGCTGGGGATGTGGCTTTCCTCACATGTGTGAGGCCTTGGGTTTGATACTCAGATCCACAAATGAATCATTATTCTATGTTTTCATTAAAGAAATACAAAGTCATGTTTGGAGGAATGAAGGATAATTACTCATTTATATATCTTATTTGTTATAACTTGACACAAATCATTTGATTATGTGATAAACACTGAGCTACTTCCCATTACTGATACCACAGAGTATATCTTGAACCCTTTATCAAGAGGGCCCCAAATGGGACCACACCTGCCAAGAATATGGATTCATCCCATCACAAGTACCTCCCATTTAATCTCAGTATAGTTATTTTACTCTAGTTCACCTTAATCTGACCATCTGCCTTTGCATGGAGAAGAAACAACATAGTGGCAGAGCTGGGTATATGCAACAGTTTATCTTCCAAGTTTTGGCTCTCAGCTAGCCTTTATTGCCATATCTTGCAATTTCAGGCAAGATCAAGATCTCTTTATTAAAATGACATCTATGGAATGGCCTTACCAGCAGTGCTATTATTAATTCTGACCATGTTTAAAGTGACTTTAAATATTCAAAAAAAATTCTGTTCTTAAGTGTAGCAGTGACCTTGGACAAGTTATTTAAAATCAGTGACACTCTACCTGTCTATAATATTTTCCAGCATAGCATTGTTGTGAAGATGAGCGGAGATGCTGCATATAAACTGGTAAGCACAGTGCCAAGCACATTGCAAAGTTACAAGTAGATCTTACTCCACAAAACAATGGTTTTCTTCAAAGTAAAATGCAACAGGAGGGCAGTAATTGACAGTGGAGGTGTCAAGAGGAACCACAAATGGGCTCTTAGCTTCAATGGAACTCAATCTGTAGCACATGTTATTTCACAGTTTTAATTACAATCAGTATCAGAGGTGAGATGTAACATTTCATAACTTTAATTATATGTGGTTAAATGTCTTTGCTTTTTTTTCACTAATTTACCTAAAGCAAACCATTTTCATTTGTAAAACTCCAAAAATCAATAAATAGAAGATGCAATAACTGAATACTATGGTTGTCTTCGTCTTTTGTTTAGTGGATATTGCTTCTCAGTGAAGATAAGAATACTTGGATATTGTGCTTGCAGAACTCATTGTCTAGATTCCATGGTTACTGAACACTCAGGATTAGTAGTGTTTAATGTAGATATGAATTTGGGTATGATGTGTTTGAAACACATGTAGATATATCATGTCTGTCAAAATTCATTAAAAGCTTATTGTTTAGCAAAATGTACCTTTGAGAACAGAAAACATGACAGTTTTGAAGAACCTGAACAAATTTAGAAGAAGGGTTAAGTTTTTAAGAGAATCTGAAGCACATACCATCCACAGTTACTACTGACAAGTGATTTTTATAGATTTTTGGGTACATTGCATGAATTCCTGGGTTCTTTTTATAATTTTTTTATTATTGTTCAAAACATTACAAAGCTCTTGACATATCATATTTCATACATTTGATTCAAGCAGATTATGAACTCCCATTTTTACCCCGTACACATTTTGCAGATTCACATCAGTTCCACATCCACTTTTTTACATACTGCCATACTAGTGACTGTTGTATTCTGCTGCCCTTCCTGTCCTCTACTATCCCCGCTCCCCTCCCCTCCCTTCCCCTCTCCTCCCCTCTCCTCCCATCTTCTCTCTCTACCCCATCTACTGTAATGCATTTGTCTCTCTTATTTTTTCCCCTTTCCCCTCACTTCCTCTTATATGTAATTTTGTATAACAATGAGGGTCTCCTTCCTTTACCATGCAATTTCCCTTCTCACTCTCTTTCCCTCCCTCCTCTCGACCCTATTTAATGGTGATCTTCTTATGCTCTTCCTCCCTATTCTGTTCTTATTTGCTCTCCTTATATCAAAGATGACATTTGGCATTTGTTTTTTAGAGATTGGCTAGCTTCACTTAGCATAATCTGCTCTAGTGCCATCCATTTCCCTGGAAATTCCAATGTTTTGTCATTTTTTAGTGCAGAGTAATACTCCATTGTGTATAAATGCCATATTTTTTTTATCCATTCATCTATTGAAGGGCATCTAAGTTGGTTCCACAGTCTAGCTATTGTGAATTGTGCTGCTATGCACATCGATGTAGCAGTATCGCTATAGTACACTCTTTTAAGGTCTTCAGGGAATAGTCCAAGAAGGGCAATAGCTGGGTCAAATGGTGATTCCATTCCCAGCTTTTCCAGGAATCTCCATACTGCTTTCCAAATTGGCCGCACCAATTTGCAGTCCCACCAGCAATTTACAAGTGTACCCTTTTCCCCACATCCTCACCAGCACTTGCTGTTGTTTGACTTCATAATGACTGCCAATCTTACTGGAGTGAGGTGGTATCTTAGGGTGGTTTTGATTTGCATGTCTCTGACTGCTAGAGATGGTGAGCATTTTTTCATGTACTTGTTGATTGATTGTATGTCCTCCTCTGAGAAGTGTCTGTTCAGGTCCTTGGCCCATTTGTTGATTGGGTTATTTGTTATCTTATTGTTTAATTTTTTGAGTTCTTTGTATATTCTGGATATTAGGGCTCTATCTGGAGTGTGAGGAGTAAAAATTTGTTTCCATGATGTAGGCTCCCTATATACCTCTCTTATTGTTTCTTTTGCTGAGAAAAAACTTTTTAGTTTAAATAAGTCCCATTTTTTGATTCTTGTTATTAACTCTTGTGTTATGGAGTTATTATCCTAATATGTCCTATTAAGGAATTTGGAGCCCGACCCCAAGATATGTAGATTGGAGCCGACATTTTCTTCTATCAGATGCAGAGTCTCTGATTTGATATCAAGCTCCTTGATCCATTTTGAGTTAACTTTTGTGCATGGCGAGAAAAGGGGATTCAGTTTCATTTTGTTGCGTATGGATTTCCAGTTTTCCCAGCACCATTTGTTGAAGCTGCTATCCTTCCTCCATTGCATGCTTTTAGCCCCTTTATCAAATATAGGATAGTTGTAACTTTGTGGATTAGTCTCTGTGTCCTCTATTCTGTACCATTGGTCCACCCACCTGTTTTGGTACCAGTACCATGCTGTTTTTGTTACTATTGCTCTGTAGTATAGTTTGAAATCTGGTATCGCTATGCCGCCTGATTCACACTTCCTGCTTAGAGTTGCTTTTGCTATTCTGGGTCTTTTATTTTTCCATATGAATTTCATGATTGCTTTATCTATTTCTACAAGAAATGCCATTGGGATTTTGATTGGCATTGCATTAAACCTATAGAGAACTTTTGGTAATATCGCCATTTTGATGATGTTAGTTCTGACTATCCATAAACAGGGTATATTTTTCCATTTTCTAAGATCTTCTATTTCTCTCTTTAGGGTTCTATAGTTTTCATTGTATAAATCTTTCACCTCTTTTGTTAGCTTGATTCCCAAGTATTTTATTTATTTATTTTTTTTGAGGATATTGTGAATGGGGTGTTTTTCCTCATTTCCATTTCAGAAGTTTTGTTGTTGATATACAGAAATGCCTTTGATTTATGTATGTTGATTTTATATCCTGCCACTTTGCTGAATTCATTTATTAGTTCTAGTAGTTTCTTTGTAGACTCTTTTGGGTCTTCTAGGTATAGAATCATGTCGTCTGCCAATAGTGATAATTTAAGTACTTCTTTTCCTATTTTTATGCCTTTAATTTCTTTTGTCTGTCTAATTGCTCTGGCCAGTGTTTCGAGAACTATATTGAATAGAAGTGGTGATAGAGGGCATCCCTGTATAGTTCCAGATTTTAGAGGGAATGCCTTCAATTTTTCTCCATTCAGAATGATGCTAGCCTGAGGCTTAGCATAGATAGCTTTTACAATGTTGAGGTAAGTTCCTGTTATCCCTAGTTTTTCTAATGTTTTGAACATAAAGGGATGCTGTAGTTTGTTGAATGCTTTTTCTTCATCTATCAAGATGATCATATGGTTCTTATCTTTAAGTCTATTGATATGGTGAATATCATTTATTGATTTTCATATATTGAACCATCCTTGCATCCCAGGGAGGAATCCTACTTGATCATGGTACACAATTTTTTTGATGTTTTTTTGTATCTGATTTGCCAGAATTTTATTGAGGATTTTTGCATCTAGGTTCATTAGAGATATTGGTTTGTATTTTTCTTTCTTTGAGGTGTCTTTGTCTGGTTTCGGAATCAGGGTGATGTTGGCCTCATAGAATGAATTTGGAAGAGATCCCTCTTTTTCTGTTTCCTGAACTAACTTGAAAAGTATTGGTATTAATTCTTCTTTAAAGGTTTTGTAAAACTCTGCTGTGTATCCATCTGGTCCTGGGCTTTTCTTGGTTGGTAGTCTTTTGATTGCTTCTTCTATTTCATCCATTGATATTGGTCTGTTCAAATTGTGTGTATCCTCCTGACTCAATCTGGGCAAATCATATGACTTAAGAAATTTATCGATGTCTTCACTATCTTCTATTTTATTGGAATATAGGGTTTCAAAATAATTTCTAGTTGTCTTCTGTATTTCTGTAGCATCTGTTGTGATATTGTCTTTTTCATCTCATATGTTAGTAATTTGAGTTCTCTCTCTTCTTCTCTTCAATAGCATGGCTAAGGGTTTGTTGATCTTATTTATTTTTTCGAAGAACCAACTTTTAGTTTTGTCAATTTTTTCAATAGTTTCTTTTGTTTCAATTTCGTTGATTTTCGCTCTGATTTTAATTATTTCTTGCCTTCTGCTACATTTGCTGTTGTTTTGCTTTTCCTTTTCTAGGGCTTTGAGATGAAGTGTGAGATCATTTATTTGTTGGTTTTTTTCTGTTTTTGAGGAATGACCTCCAGGCAATGAATTTCCCTCTTAAATCTGCTTTCATTGTGTCCCATAGATTCTGATATGTTGTGTCTGTATTTTCAGTGGATATTCCTTCTCTGTGAAGATGAGAATACTTGGATATTGTGCTTGTAGAACTCATGGTCTGGATTCTGTGGTTACTGAACACTAAGAATTAGTAGTCTTCAATATAGATATGAATTTGAGTATGATGTGTTTGGAACATGTGCAGAGGAATCATGTCAGTAAAAATTTACTAAAAGCTTATTGCTTAGCAAAATTGTACCATTGAGAACACAAAACAAGATAGTTCTGAAGAACTTGAACAAATTTAGAAGAAGAGTAACTTGTGAAGGGAATCTGAAGCACATACCATCCATACTATTACTAACAAGTGATTTTTATAGATTTTTGGGTACCTTGCATGAGTTCCTGGGTTCTTTTTTTTTCAGTTATACATGATAGAAGAAAATGCTTCAATTCATTGTACACAAATGGAGCAGATGTTGGGTTCTTTTAGAAAAACAATCTTAAAGGGTAGTATCATTGCGATGGAAAAAGATAGTGGAAGGTTTTCAAATGGCTGCCCTTGCTATGCTGTAAAAGGTCTTGTATATTATGGCAGAACTATGGATGGTTTTAGTAGTGATGAATAATTAAGCTTGTATCTTCTATAAGATATAGTAATTTCCATTCTTGGTCCAGTTAGCTGAGTTCAGTAATGAAGAATATTCTGTTACAGAAAATTATCTTTGATACCAGCTGTTAGAGAATTTACTTAAAACTTCCTATTTGTTATTGGTATTAAAAAAAATAATTTGGGGTCTGTCTTTTCACATCCTTTTATTTTTCTAAGCCAGAACAACCACTTAGTGTTGGCAGACTCCATACTTGCTGTTTTTGGAAGTAATTTTTAATCTTTGTTCTGAGTTCACTTAAGATATGAGAGATACTTGTCATTTTGGAATTCTAAGCTGTTAGTATACAGTTCTTCAGTCATGTTATCTTTGGAATTTATTATTTTAACCTTTAATTAGAAGAGTCACTGTTCTTGGATGTTTGTGGCCTGTTTCCATTGCTATTCTTTCATCATGTGATTTAAGTGTTGCTAAACCTTACAAATTATTCCAAAAGAGACATGGAGTAGCTTTGTAATTTGGTACTGTCCATTCTGCATAAAATCCAGCCCTTTCAACCATTACATACAGAGAGCACATGTACAGTAAATCTAAACATTTATTTGAATTAATGAATTGCTTTAGGGAAGCTTGCAAACATAGTGTTTTAAGTATTCAGTGTCTTAGCCTTCAGTACTGGTAGTTTAACTAAACATTCACACTTCATTTGAAGCCAGTAAACAGACAAATGTGCAATCCAGGGAAATCAATTTATTAACTTTTATATACAATGGTAATTTAGTTTTTTTTTTAAGAGAGAGAGATAGAGAGAGAGAGAGAGAGAGAGAGGGAATTTTTTAGTATATATTTTTTTTAGTTTTTGGTGAATACAACATCTTTATTTTATTTTTATGTTGTGCTGAGGATCAAAGCCACCACTCTCCACATGCCAACCTACTGATCTGCTGTCACTATAGGTTAGTTGGCTTATTCTAGGGTTTTATGTAAATAGAATTATATCACATGTACTCTTTTTTGGGGGGCTCTTGCACTCAGTGTAATTATTTTGAGATTCGTCTCTGTTTCTGATTATATCAGTAGTTTATTCTTTTGAGTGCTCAAAGTATTCCATTGTATGGATGTATGTGTTCAACATTGACAGCCATTTGGGTGTTTCCAGCATTTGGCTGTTAGAACTAAATATATCTGAACAACTGTATTACAGATCTTTGTGTGGACTTATGCTCCCTTTTCTTGTTGGAAGATACCCAGAATTGAGATAAGTAGACCATGTGATAGGGTATTTTTAATTTTTAAAACTGCCAAACTGTTTTCCAAGTTGTTGTTTCCTTTTACATTCCTACCAGCAGTGAATTAGGAATAAGTTGCCCCAAGTCTCTATCTTAAATACTTACTGTGGTAGTCCTTTTTAAATTTTATTCCTCTAATAGATACATCATATTACCTCATTGTGATTTTTAAAATTTTATTTTTAGTTGTAGATGTACACAATACCTTTGTTTTATTTATTTATTTCTATGCAGTCCTGAGGATTGAACTCAGTGCCTCATATGTGCAAGGCAAGTGCTGTGCCACTGAGTCACAACCCCAGCCTCTCATTGTGATATTAATTTGTATTTTTCTATTGGCTGATGATGATGTTGAGCATATTTTCACATGCTTATTTGCCATTCCTTGGTAAAGTATCAAATCTTGTATGCTATTATTTTTTGGAGTATTTTTTTTTTATTTATAAAATTTTAAGTGTTCTTTATATATTCTGGGTACAAATTCTTTATCAGATTTATGATATTTTGTCCCAGTCTGACATGTTTTACATTCCCCCAGCAGTGTCTTTCAAAGAACAGATGTTCTTAATTTTGATGAAATTCAATTTACTAATTGTTCTTTAATGCACTTTTTGTATCATATCTAAGAACTCTTTGCCTAACCCCAAGTCACAGAAGTTAGCTCCTGTTTCCTTGAGGAGGTTTATTGTTTTAGGTTTTACACTTAGTTGTATCACCCATTTTGAGTTAATTTCTGTATGTGGTGCAAGGCAGGGCTAAAAATTCATCAGTTTTTGTATATGGGTATTTAGTTTTCCAGCACCATTTGTTAAAAATGAACATTGTCTCTTTGCTGAATTGCCTTTGTAAAATTGCCAAAATCAGTTTTCTGTGTATATGGGTCTATTTTGGCCTCTATTATGTAGCATGATCTACTTGTTTTTCTTTATATCAGTAACACATTGTCTGAATTACTTTACCTTTGTAATAGTGTTTTCCTTACAGATTTTTTCTTTTGCAAAGTTCTTTGGACTGTTCTGGGTCCTTTGCATGTGTATTGGAAGTTTATAATCAGTTTACCTGTTTATACACAACAGCCTGCTGGAATTCTGAGATATTGGATCTATGAATCAACTTGGAGAGAATTGACTTCTTAACATCATTGAGTCTTGCAACAAATGAACATGTAATTTCTTCCCATTTGTTAGATTTTCTTTAAATTCTCTCAGCAATCTTTTAAAGTAGAAGTCTTGTATATGCCTTTCAAATTTGTCTTAAATATTTGCCATTTTTGGTGTTATTATATACTGTTTAAAAAATTCAATATAAACTTTTTCATTACTAGCATAGAACAACAATTCATTTTTGTATCTAGCTCTTGTATTATGCAGCTTTGCCAAACTCACCTTCTAGCATTAGCTTTTTGGGGGGTATATTTCATTGGATTTTTTATATAGATAATCTCATCATTTAAAAATATAGTTTGAATTCTTCCTTTCTCACTTGAATGTCAATTTTTTTCTTGCCTTATTAAACTAAGAAGAATCTCTGGTATATTTTTGGATAGAAATGATGGGTGTTGTCATCCTTGTCTTGTTCCTTATATTAAAAGAAAAACATTCAATATTTTTTTATTATTGGTGCTGTTAACTGTAGGTTTTTTTTTTTTTTGTGGATTCCTTTTATCAGAATGAGACTGCTGTATTCCTAAGGTTTTTATTGTTGTTGTTTTTGAACTAAGAATGAGTATTGGATTGTTGTTATTTGTTTGATAATATAATGATGTGCATTGTGTTTTGAATGAAAAACCAGCTTTGCAATATTAGATAAATCTCATTTAGTCATTAGGTATTATTCATTTTATATATTTTTATAATTAATTCATTAAAATTTTGCTTGAGAACTGGATGTAGTGGCATACACTTATAATCCCAGCTACTCTGAGGCAGGTGGGTCACAAGTTCAAGGCTAGGCTGGGTAACTCAGTGAGACCCTGTATCAAAATAAAAAGGACTGAGGATGTGGCATTAGCCTAGCCATATAGAGCATTAGGTTGGCATGTGTGAAGCCCTGAGTCCTATCCCTTTTTACAACCCGCCCCCTCCACAATTTTGTATAGGATTTTGCACCTGTGTTCATGAGGGGTATCACAACCTCTTGTAATGTCAATGTTTGATAGCAGGTTAATGCCTGCCTCAGAATAAGTTAGGAAGTGTTTCCTCCTCTTCAGTTTTCTTATACAATTGGTATATTATTTTTCCCTACATGTTTGTTGGAATTTTCCAATGAAGCTATCTGGACCTGAAAAAAAGTTTAAGGGAAGATTTCAAGCTACAAATTGTCTTAAATATAATCCTGTCACTATTCAATTCAGGTTTTCATTGTAGGTGAGTTTGGTGTTATCTTTCTAGAATTTTTTTTCTCTTCATTTAGGTTGATGGATTTATTGGCATGTGTCCTTTTCATATCTCTACAAACTATGGTGATATCATATCCTTGTCTTGTTCCTTATATTAAAAGAAAAACATTCAATCTTTTTTTGATGTTAGTGATATGTATATTCTCTCTTTTTTTTTCCCTCATTAGTCCAACTGGTGGTTTCCACTTTTTTTTTCTGTATTCTCAAAGAACCAGTGTTTTTTTTAATGTTTTTTTTTTTTCTTTTCTTCTTTTTTTTTTTGGTGCTTGGGATCAAGCCAGGGCCTTACACATGGTAAGCACACACTGTACTACTGAGTTATACCCCAACCCAAGAACCAGCATTTAATTAGTTTATTTTTCTCTATTTTTTCTGTTGTTTATTTATTGATTTTCTCCTCTTTCTTCATTACTTTTTTTCTCTTCCCTCTCTGCATGTGATTAAATTATTTCTTTTGCCATATTTTAAAATTTTTATACATAAAATATGGTTGTTTGAAGATTGTGATTTAAATTGTTTCCTCCCTGAGGCATAACAATATTGAGGCACAGAGAAGTGTGCTGTACCTCAGTGATAGAGTGCTTCCCTCACACATATGAGGCACTAAGTTCGATCCTTAGCACCACATAAAAATAAATAAATAAAGATAAAAAAAATAAAAGAGGAACTAGGAGAAACTAATGTCTGAGGTACCTTACTTTATTGAAATCTGTGGAAAAATTCCTGAGAGCAAATCATAAGTGTTACATTTTTTGTCACTTTCTTTTGCTTTTTTGCAGTGGCAGGGATTGAACTCAGGGATGCTCTGCCACTGAACTACATCCCCAGTCCTTTTTATTTTGGGGCAGGGTCTCAGGTGCTGAAGTTGGCCTTGAACTTATCATTTTACTGCCTCTGTCTCCCAAGCAGCTGGGATTATAGGCTTGCACCTGTGTGCCCAGTTTTCTGGTGTTAGTTTTTTTTTTTTGATGGACACAATACCTTTAATTTATTTACTTATTTTTATGTGGTGCTGAGGATCTACACGAGAAGAACATGACCCTCTGAGGACTGGAAGGTAAATAAAATTTGTGATTTCAAAGGGGTTTCCTGGAATTAGTGAAAGTAGTAATAAAAAGGTGGCATAGCACATTTGAAAGGAAACTTCTTCTATGATTTTTAGCTCCAGAATGTAATGTCAATTAGATACTGCCTTTGCCTGATTGAGATATTTGCATCCCCATGCAACCTTATTTCTGGCAAGGGTGACACTGATATCCCTCAGTGGTAGACTAGCTCTGTTTTCAACATGTAGTAATATAAAAAATATAGGCCCTACATGTTAACCCCATGCTTTATTTTCCAAGAAAATTCTGGCTTAACTGCACAGGATATGTTACATTCCTTAACAAACTGTTATCTACAGAAGACATGCAGTTTTAAAATAATGTTTATAAGAACAACTTAAGTTACCCTGAAGTGAAGATTTTTGTGACCCTGCTATAGACCAGATTCTGGAACTCAGAGAAATATACATAATTCTTACTAACCATGAAATCTGTGGATTTTATGCTTAATAATTCAATTAGAAATGGTGAACATGAGCCTAATTAACCTAAAGTTGTCATGGCAGAGGATACTTGAGAGTTTGATGTTGTCCTGCTTTCAGTCCATAGTCAAGAAGTGTACCTGAGAAGGACTCTTTGGGATCTTTTTTTTAGATCTTCAAAAAAAAAAAATAGATTTCAAGAGAGCCATGCTATTTTCTCTTCAGAGAGAACACACTTTCTTCTGTCAGAGTGTCACCCTGTTCTTCCTTCACATCACTTCTAATAAACTCATTGCTTGCCACTCAGATTGATAAGTTTTGAAACTTATGACTTGATTTTTTAAAAAAGTCTGCATTTGAAGGGGGTGGTCTTCATTCTACCTCAGTTTTTCAGAGTGTCCCAGCCCTGTATCACTAAAAGATCCTTGCCAGCTGAAGGGCTGTCAGAGACTCCGTGGAGTGCCTTCACTTCACAGTTTATACTACTGAGGGAAAAGACCAGGGAATGATATTCACTAGACCCTCCAAAAGAATTTAGACATGGTGGCTGTTCAAACCTTTTGTTAAGCAGTTATGAAACCCACAAGTAGGACAATATAGGAGGTTAGAATGTGGACACATCACACAGGAAATTCTTAAAGGAGGAATTTCAAATCAGATATTGTGATAAGGTGTCTGTACCTGGGAAGACAGAGAGCAGAGACAAATTGTTCTTATTTTTCAAACTGTCACTTGTCTGCTTTTCTCCCATGTGAAATGTTCACAAAGAGAAACCAAAACCTTTAATCTGACATCCCATTCTTGGGGAAAAATTAGAAATACTGCATTCATTTGAAATGTACAACAGAGAAAAGAAAACCATTGACAGGGCAAGGAGGGAATGATGGCACTAAATATGTGAACAGAGCCGAGTGCAATCGTGCACTCCTGTAATCCCAGTATCTTGGAAGGCAGGTGGATCCTGAGTTCAATTTTAGCTTCAGCAAAGATGAGGTGTTAAGTAACTCAGTGAGAATCTTTCTCAAAATAAAATACAAAATAGGGCTTGGGATTTGGCTCAGGGGTCCAGTGAGTGAATACATTTT
>NW_026005599.1:679934-699153 GCF_001458135.2 Marmota marmota marmota | reverse complement strand
TGATGTGTATAATCATGGGTGATCATTTAACTGGCTGCCTAGTTTTATTTTTTTAATTATTTTTTTATTTGTCAGTAGATCTTTATTTATATATTCGGTGCTGAGAATCAAACCCTGTTTTTCACAGTTGCCAGGCAAGTGCTCTACCACTGAGCTACAATGCCTCGTTTTCCAGCCAGCCCTCGATGCCTAGTTTTCCATCATTTAGAGGCATCATACTTTATCTATCTACTCCTTTGATAACCATTTACATTGTTACTTGTTTTTCTTTCTGTGAATAATGGTATGTTGATGATAGTATACTTATTCATTTATCTTCTTAGAGGTATAACTGCCAGGTCAAACATTATATATGTTTTAAATATTGATAAATATGGCTAAGCTGTTATCTGTAAAAACTATCCCCTTCAATGTCCATGAGAATCTTATTTTCAAAATCCTTGCTATTACCAAGTTTTATTAATCTTTTTAATCTTTGCTAATTCAATAGGGAAGAAAAAGTACATTTTTGAGATAACATGTTTTTAATTGGTATTGGGGATTTAACCCAGGGGCACCTCATCAGTAAATTAGATTCCCAGGACCATCTATCTATCTATCTATCTATCTATCTATTTATTTATTTATTTAATTTTATTTTGATACAGGGCCTCGCTAAGTTGCTGAGGCTGTTCTTGGACTTGTGATCTTCCTGCCTCAGTCTCCTGAGTTTCTGGGACAACAGCTGTGTTCCACTGTATTCAACTATTGAAGGAAACTTTGTGTTATTCAAAGATTTCTTTCATTCAATATTATTATTAATAGAGAATTCTGTCCTTAGGAACATACTTGTGACTCTTATGTGTCAGATAATCTTAGGCATAAATATGATGCGAATATTTGAATATATTGAGTTTTGTTTTTTTTTTTTGGTGTTTTGCCTTGATTTTAACTCATTATAATATTTGAAAACTTGAGGATTAGGGATGTGGCTCAAGTGTTAGTGTGCTAGCCTGGCATGTATGAGGCACTGGGTTCAATCCTCAGCACCACATAAGAATAAAATAAAGATATTGTGTCCACCTAAAAAAGAAATATAAAAAAAAAATTTTGAAAACTTGATCAACCAGGTATAATTGTTTTGAATACAGAATGTTTTCCTCTGCAAAGAGGAGTACTTTTGTGTTTTATTCACCTGAAGGGAAGCCTAAAATAACTTTCAAAATAAATTTCTTAACAATTTTCAAACATGGATACCAATGGCTGAATAGCATACAGAATATTATTTCCATAATTGGTTGATAATATAGTGTTTTTGAGTCATGTAAACTATGTGATTGCGTGTTCATGTGTAAACCTATGTGTATTAAACCTATGTGTATTTCTTCTGTCCAAAAGATTTTATCACTTCCTGATGTAAATATGATTTTTAACGTTTTGTTTGCTTTAGATTTTATTTCAATCAAATAAGAGTTACATATAAAGATAGCCTAACATGAAGCAGATTCACAACTTTGTGATTGACCTACTGTTTATTCTTTGCCTTAATAAAAAATCATTAATTGTCTTCTATATATAAAGTTCATCTTGATTGCCTTTCCTGAGGGGGCTTTTGTTTTCACTTCAATTAACATTGTCTACAGAGTACCCCAAGGTTGGGACCATATGGTCCAACTGATGATTTATTCACCAGTTTTTATTCAGCACTGAATACCTACCTACTTGGTGGGCATCCACAGACACCAAAATCATTATTTATTTATTTGTTTAATTTTTTGGTACTGAGGATTTAATCTAGGGGCACTTTTCCACAGAAACACATCTCCAGCCCTTTTGTTTATTTTATTTTTTATTTTGAGATAGGGTCTTGCTAAATTGCTTAGCGCCTCACTAAGTTCCTAAGGCTGGCCATGATCTTAGGATCCTCCTGCCTAAGCCTCAATCTCCCAATGGTTAATATGTATTTATTATTAGGTTAAAGATGTGAAAGTGAATACCCATACATTTTAATTTAGAGAAGACTAATGTAGTTTCATTTAATTTAGATGTGCATAACTCTGTGGCACTTGCTACTATTTCATTTGATGGTACTATGTTTCAAAATTTGATTTGGACTATCTTCTATTTAATTTTTAAAATCACATAAGCCATGTATTTTAAATCTTTTTTTTTTTTTTTTTTTACCATTATGGGCAGAGTAAGTATTTAAACTAGGTATGCTGCTGGATTTTGTTTAAGATCTCTTTATGTTTCCCAGTATAGACATGGCAATATTTTTCACAATATGTTGTTTGAAAATAATGATAAAGTTATTGCCCCCCCCCCACAAATAAAGTAAATGTAATTGTATGGTTCACATTTTTAAAAAATAAAAGCAGAGTATTAGATTGCCAGTATTTGAGTAGAATGAATATGTCTTTCTCTGGGACCTGACTGTGAACTTTTTCTGATTCCTAAACCAGTTTTTCACAGCCAAAGTAAACAGAGAGATGGAAAAATCAATGATCTAAAAGATTTAACCAGTGTTTTATTCTCTATTTTATATAGTTTATTTCTATTGGAATACAGGATTCTAAAGAATAAATGTAACTAGTTTTAATTAGTATTATTGCAGAAGCAATTTTTCATGTGAAAATCTTAAAATCAAATAATTCTCTAGCAATTTTTATTTGCACTTTAATTTGCCTAGCAATTGTTTCTTTTTTCTAATATTCATTTTTTAGTTGTAGTTGGACACAATACCTTTATTTTATTGATTTATATGTGATGGTGAGTATTGAACCCACGGCCCTGCATGTGTCAGGCAATCACTGTACCACAGAGCCACAACACTAGCCCCTAGCAATTGTTTCTTAATACATAATCCAAAATTAAATCAAGGCAGACTTGAAATTATTGAGTCTTCATTATTGGGCAAAATTAATGAGGTTTTCCTGAGGTTTTCCTTCTGGCATCTTATTGTCACTAATGATGTAATCTTATTTGTTTTCTAAAATATTGAAGTTTGAGGTTTTTGAACGTCTTTTCTGTGGCAGTAGAGGAATTTGTTTATACAGTGCCTTTTATTTTACTGATGAGTTCATTTCTTTATTGTGTGCCCTAATGCCCACTAAAAATATTCCTAGAAAGTGAGGGATTAAATAGAAGTTGTAATTAAAATGAAGGCTTTATCCTTTATTTCTCCTGTCAGCTGCATTTGTGAAAATTTTTATACTACATTTAAATAGATATTAAGACTTTATTATAGTGCTCGGATTGTGGCTCTGTGGTAGAGTGCCTTCCTGGCATGTGTGAGGCACTGAGTTTGATCCTCAGCACAAAAATCAATCAATCAATCAGTCAATCAATCAAACAATCAATCTATTATGTTCTTCTACAACTATCAAAAAAAAGGCTTCATTACATTTATACATGGGTTGGATTTTGTGCATTTGAAACAGTTTCTTCCTATATTAGGCATAAAGCTTAATTTAGACTGGCATAGTAAGTGATCATTTTATTGGAAAGTTTGGTAGACAGAGAAGTTCAGTCTTCCTGTGAAGAATTTGAGACTTTGTACTCTTTGATATAAAACAGCTTTGTAATCAGGGTGGTAGTACTGAGCTGCAGTGGGAGGAGTGATGCCAAGTGCTGGTGTACAGTGTAGATGAGAGCCGCTCAGGGTTTGCTTCTGTGGACTCTGCTACTGACCAGATCTCCCCAAGGGGCACTGTTAACTCAAAATCTTATGAGTGGAGTTTTAGAAATGGGAGGGAATAACAGTAGCTTTGGGGCACAAGGTCCATAATGAGTTCAGAGGTTAGTGAAACTCCCAAAGTTCTGAACATCCCATCCCCCTGAGAAATTTCTTCCCTCCTAACCCTGAAAATTTTGTCCAATGTGTGACATAATGCAATTTTGTGTGGAGCTAGGCAGAGCAAGTCTATTACTACAGAGTCTAGATGCTGTCTTTAATTGGACATCCAGCATGGGAATATGGCTGAAAACCACTATCCCCCTCCCCACACCTTATCTATAGCAGTGCAATTGGAATTTCACACAAGCTTTTCCTTCTTTGGTTTGTTTAGAGAGGACACCTTGGTGCAGGTTGTGTTTGTGTATGTTAAAACCCCTGTGTTTTGTTTTAGATATATTTCAGTCTGTTCTAATATAACTTTTTTTTTTCAGTCTGAACATTCTAGAAGCCATCACTCAAACATTAATTGCTGTCGATGAGAAAGGATATCTTCCCAGATCTTTTCTTGGTGCTTGAAACCATCCCACTTCTTTTTTCTTTTACCTTAAAAACAGATTACTGACACTTGGAAATTATAATCATATTGCATCAATCTTTATGGAAAGATTACCAATTATTGCACAGCAAAATAGGCATTTCTTTCTAATAGAGTGTTTCTCTCCATGCCTTTCTCTCTCTCAGTTCAGTGCCTTTAAATACCTTTTAGGTGAATGAATGCTTTGTGTCATGCTGTGATTTAATATTTTTAGAGACTTTATTGATAGCTTTTCAAAAACCTATGTGGGAGGGGAAGGGAGGAGGAAGATTATTCATTCAATGTTAAATCTTCATCAATCTTTAGATGTTTACAAAGTAGAATGATGGCCAATATTAATTACCCCTACTCTGGTATAAGTTCTGAAATGAATATTTGCTGTGAAGAGTTGTGAACAGTGAGGATTTTCGTGGTGGGCTGTGGATTGAGCATTGCACTGTGCATTATTACTTCATTTTGTTCTCAAAACAACAAGGACTCAATAAAATTGTGAAATTTGTCCTTGGGCATATAGCTAGCAGGTTTAAAAAAATAAAACAAACAAAAAATTATCACTTGAATTCAGATTTCTCTATCTAAGTTCCAGTGCTTTCTTATGAATACAGAGAAGGGTAATACATATAGAGAAGGGTATTGGTAGAATCTTACAAATTTGTATTCGACTTCAGAGGATGCAACAGGAAGATCAATAGTATACAGGCAGCTTCAACAACTTAGACCATGTATTAAAATAAAAAAGGTCTGTGGGTTTAGCCCCTTTATAGTGCATCCATGTGTCTTCCAATCATCAGTTCCACAAAAAAAGAAAAAAAGAAGAAAGTTGTTAAACTGTTTCCATTGTTGTATTCTAGATAATGGAAATGTTGAAAAGATTGACAATNTATAGGTTTAATGCAATGCCAATCAAAATCCCAATGGCATTTCTTGTAGAAATAGAGAAAGCAATCATGAAATTCATATGGAAAAATAAAAGACCCAGAATAGCAAAAACAATGCTAAGCAGGAAGTGTGAATCAGGCGGTATAGCGATACCAGACTTCAAACTATACTACAGAGCAATAGTAACAAAAAAAGCATGGTACTGGTACCAAAACAGGCGGGTGGACCAATGGTACAGAATAGAGGACACAGAATCCAATCCACAAAACTACAACTATCTTATATTGATAAAGGGGCTAAAAGCATGCAATGGAGGAAGGATAGCATCTTCAACAAATGGTGCTGGGAAAACTGGAAATCCATATGCAACAAAATGAAACTGAATCCCTTTCTCTCGCCATGCACAAAAGTGAATTCAAAATGGATCAAGGAGCTTGATATCAAATCAGAGACTTGCCGTCTGATAGAAGAAAAAGTTGGCTACGATCTACATTCGGTGGGGTCGGGCTCCAAATTCCTCAATAGGACACCCATAGCACAAAAGTTAATAACTAGAATCACCAAATGGGACTTACTCAAACTAAAAAGTTTTTTCTCAGCAAAAGAAACAATAAGAGAGGTAAATAGGGAGCCTACACCCTGGGAACAAATCTTTACTCCTCACACTTCAGATAGAGCCCTAATATCCAGAGTATACAAAGAACTCAAAAAATTAGACAATAAGAGAACAAACAACCCAATCAACAAATAGGCCAAGGACCTGAACAGACACTTCTCAGAGGAGGACATACAGTCAATCAACAAGTACATGAGAAAATGCTCACCATTTCTAGCTGTCAGAGAAATGCAAATCCAAACCACCCTAAGATACCATCTCACTGGTTATTGCTGACTAATTATTTGGGTAAGTAGTATCTGCCAGTTTGGTCCATGATAATCATAGTATTTATTTGCCCTTTATATTTTATAAATATTTTATGTAGAAATACTTTGGGAGTTTGTAAATATCTGCTTGGTCCTTAAATTTTCACCCACTAGAATTAATATATTTCATTGATGATTCCTCCTTATGTCAAATTATTACTATGATGGTAGCCAAAAGACAATTTTTTCATTGATTCTACATTAACAAATATATCAAAACCAACCAAAATTGGGCAAGAAGAAAAAGCTTATCATTTTGGTACTCACATGCCCCAGATATGGACAGCAACTGCCATTTCAAGCTAATTACACAGATTTTTGATGTGTTCCTATTCATCCTGGAGTACTTTTGACTTTCTTACACAACAAGATGTTTTAAGCACACCGTTTATTTTCTTGTTACAGAGCTGGAATTGGCCATTTTTTTTCTAATAGCTCTGTTTTCTCTTAGAGGAGAAATGGCTGACATTATTTGTGGTGGTTGTCATTATTACCTTTGGGGTTTTCATGTTAAGGACATTTATCATATATATGGTATAAAAATGTGTATTTTTTCTTTTTAATAATTTTTAGTTGTCAATGGCCCTTTATTTTCTTTATTGATGCACAGTGCTGAGAATCAAACCTAGTGCCTCACACATGCTAGGTAAGTGCTCTGCCACTGAGCCACAATCTTAGTCCAAAATGTGTATATTTCATATAAAAACATAAAGAAGAGTTTGTGTATACATTCTGATTTTGTATGTATACATTTCTATATAAAAGATGTATACTGATAAATTATATGTACACATGTAAAGAATATTTATTATAAGAATTTTCTTATGAATTAGAAATAGTCTAAATACTCTAAGAATTCTGTTTTTTAATCTGTAAAATAATGTAGTATGTTATCATTTTGGAAAATGTGAGATTTATAGAGTATGTATTATTTGAAATATAAAGCATATTTAAACCACTTAGTTTGTTAACACATCTTAAGTTCACTTCTAATACTTCTAACAACTTGCCAAGTTGAGGAAAGAAGCTGCCTCCAACACTGGCACTCTACCTGGTTGCAGAAATTGTATTCATCATTAGATTTTAATTTTCATTACCAGTGGATAAATGCTCAAATATTTGACTCTCAAATTAACCTGAATGCTGCTGATGGATTGCACATAGTGATCCCTGTTCCACCAACCTGTCAATATATTTGGTGACATTAAATCATATCAATGGAATTTGCAAAATATTTATTCAGAGGACCACATCATGAAGACTTTAGGCTTTGTGAACCAGAATTTCTCTGTGGTCATAGCATAAAATCTGCAATATATAATAATTGAATTCCTGATGACATTCCAATAAAACTACATTTTCAGGGTAAGGAAGTGATGCTCAGTGGTAGAGTACTTGCCTAGCAAGTGCAAGGACCTGAGTTTGATTCTCAGCATCATATATAAATCTATAAAATAAAAGTATTCTGTCCAACTACAACTAATAAATAAATAAGAAAAAAGAAAACAACAACAGAAACACTTTATTTCCAAATAATCTACATGCTGGATTTACTCTTTACTTGTTGGTACAATGTGCTGATAGTGCAGTGAAACTTCAGTGATGACCTGCATAGATGTCATTTTTGGTTCTATGCACAACACACTTCATATGCACCACATCATTCTTCTACAAGACTTTCTGTACAATTCAGTTTATGCAATAAGACTACTTTCTGAATTGGCCTTTATATGGTTTGTTATTGAATTCACCATTTCAGTATGACTAAGTACTTTGCATATCTGCCCTTGAAACTTATTCTGTTATCTTTTTAAAAAAATATTATTATTAATTGTTGATGGACCTTTATTTAATTTATTTATTTACATACGGTGCTGAGGATCGAAATTAGTCCCTCCCACATGCTAGAAAAGTTCTCTACCACTGAGCAACAACCTCAGCCTTCTGTTATCTTTAAGTATAAGAAAACTAAAACTCAGTTTATCTAATAAATCCAGAAGAAATTTTCAAGTTTACAGTAGATTAAATTTTTATGAATTTATTACTTAATACATTTCTTTAGCATTTTCAGTGTTACATATGCAATTTTAAAAATGTGCAAAATGTTACAAATGAACATTATGTAAATATTTAAAAATACAGTTAAAGAAGAACAAAGATTATTCTATATTATTCCACTTAAATACAATGTCTTTCAAAAGGAGGGTCTGTAAACCCTGACCAAATATCAACTTCCTTTTTAAAAATTTTTAAATTTTTTTTTGGTGATATTCCAGGTCTAACCCAGGAAATACTCTACCCTAAGCCAAATCAAAAGTCTTCCATTCATTTGTGAAGCTCACTCTTGTGGTTTTCTCTTCCTTCATAACTCCAAGAATTACTTTTCGCAAAGTTACCATTGAATGTTACTTTTAACACATCTACACATAACTTAATGCACTTAATTTTACAATTACTCATTCATCAATGCAACATTTCCACTTCTAATAACAAGGATTCCCAAGTGCCTGAAGGGAGTTTAGACTCCACACAAACAGCTATACAAATGATTTCCCTTTCCCACAACCACACATAAGTGTAAATATACAGCCCCAATACCCAGCCAAATAGTTGTAGTAAAAATAATAATAACTGGACATAGAGGGCAAAACCAAGTATAGCTTCACTGAATGAAAAAAGAAAGCTTTTGCCTTTCCCTCAGATCAGTTTTTTCCCCAAGATGACACACTGGTATGAAAAGGAGAAACTGTCAAATACTCAGATTTCCCACTATGGGGTCAGAGAACAGAGGATAATGTAGCTCCAACATTCTGGATTTTCAGGGAACAGTTGTCTGTCTTCTGTGACACAGAACTGGTGGCATGTGTTGATAATTAGGCACACTGAGAAAGAGGAAAAACCATTGAACACCAAAGATCCTACAGTGCAGACACCAGGTGGAAGAAAAGTTTATGCACTTCTGACAGAAGCCCACAGCTCTCTGCCTGGAAAGCTGTGTCTGGAGAGAGTGTGTCCCCAGAAAGGGTGATAAAGCTCATAAATACTTAACTGAGCTTGCTGATGAAGGTTTTCCCTTGTGTGAAGCCACCAAAAAAGAGAAGATTCAAACTAAAATGTTCAACCAAAGACAAACTAATTTCAAGGAGCACCAAAAGAAAAGGCAGAAGACAGAGCCATGGTATTCTATAAAAACTGAGGGGCCTAGAAAATGAGATTTCTTAGTGTTTCTGTTAAAAAATCAAGAATGTCAAAAAGCGCTACAGTTTTAAAAGTATTAATAAATACTTATAACAATGAAAAAAATAAATGATAATAAATTAAATATTCAGGGATAAATCTATCAAATATAAAATTGAAAATTCAAAGGATCATTAAATTTGTGGTTTGCAATATCCCTGACCCCCAGTACTGGGGATGGAACCCAGGGGTACTCCATCACTGAGCTGTACTCATCATCCATTTTAAATGACCACTTTTAATTTTGAGACAACAAGTGCTCAGGCTGGCTTCCAACTTAGGATGCTCTGCTTCCTTCCATCTCTACCATGCTGAGATTAAGGGCATGAGCCACTGTACCCAGCTCCTCAACCTTAAATAAAGGGAAAAAACAAGGAAAGTGAAACTTATAAAACTAGTATTGAGTAAGAATAATAACCACAGTCCAGTAAAAATAATTTAATAAAACAAAAAGGTCAGGAGAATTGACATATACATTTTTCCAAGTGATTTTACTTGGGAGGCTGAATCAGAATGATCACAAATTCAGGGCTAGTTGCAGCAATTTATCCAGGCCCTAAGCAACAATGAGACTCTGTGTCAGATTAGAATATGAAAAAGATTGAGATGGAGCTTGGTGGAAGAGTGCCACTGAGTTCAATCTCATATACTAATGAATAAATCAACCAAAATCACAAGAGCATATGACAGGTGATCGATAGCAATTCACTTGATAACCAAAAAGAAGGACTATTTTTAAAATAAATTTCATACAAATAAAAGTAACTTAGTAAGTGACAAATATGAATGGATGAATTACATCAGAAAGGGAACTATAAGCTACCATTAGGTGGGCAAGCAGAGAGTATAGGTTAATAGGTGAGTTATATCTAAATTTAAGGACCAGATCATTAGATTATAAGGTATTTAAATATGTTCTGAACTACAGGATCTTAACCTGAAAGTCTTGGTGTTTTATTTTCTTAATTTGGAAAAATATGAATATCAAAAACTTAAATGCATAAAAGTTGTACAAATGAATGTAAGTGGAAAAAAATCTAATTAGAACATCCGTAAAGAGAATCTATAATACAAGAAAAATACATTCTAGAGATATAAATCCATAAGTTAAAGAGGTCCCTCTCAGAGAATTTATGTCTAATCAACAGTTTAATGAGGAGTAGAGATGAAGTAGCACCTTGGTGCATACTTCTAATTAAAACAGCACTGAAAGTGGAAAAGAAATAGCACTACTTCTGCAAATCAGGAGACAACAAAAATGTTAAAATCAATTAAAATCTTGAATCTGAGGCATGCCAGCTATTGCTGTTTATATTCAAAGTAAGTAAATAAAAATTCACTATTCAAAAACTCCTTAAATTTGATATAGACACATTTAAGAAAAGAAAAGAGATAAATGATGTATGTACAAGAAAAGATTAAAAGTTCTTTATCTTGGAATTATTCTGTTAGAAAACTTGACATATTGTAAAAAAAAATCCCCAATATCTTAAAATTGCAATGAAATATGAATAAAAGATAAATTTGGAAAATAATAACTTTATTTATTTTAGGAATTGGGAATCAATGCATTTCAGTTTCTATTGTCTGAAATATGTAATAGACAATAAATGAATCAAGTAGACCCATTCCAAATCTTGTTATTACCAGAATAGTGGTGTAGTGATTGCCTACATTGAGTGAGCATGGAAGCCCCTGATGTTGATGCCTAGCAGCTATAAAATAAAACAAATAAGTCAAAAAGGTGCCTTTATTTACAAATATGACCATGCTTTGGATTGATCTACAGGCATTAATTTGCTGATTTTCATACTATATCCAATTTTCTGCTAATATATCAAATCACTTTAAAGTTACTTTACATGCCTCTCTCATTCCTTTGTAAGCATATCTCAACTTGTGTCACACAACATTTTTCAAGTGACTCTATGTAAAATTTTCAAAAATTCAGATTTTTAAATATTACTTAAAATATTTCTCCACTTTTATTTCTGTTTTTGAATTCAGTTACTCCACTGACCAATTTGTATATTTGAATAGTACAAAATATCCTAGAATAAGCTAATCTGTGTCTACCAAGAAATATTGTCTTTGAAATATTTATTCCTCATAGAACTTTTTTGTGCACATATGAACAAAATTTAAAAATCAGCTTATATAACATGTAACTAGGAAATATTCAAGGGGTCATTTAGTTAATTTATATCTTTATAAATTTATTATTCACTACCTTGGTCTAATGTGGTTTCTGTGCCACATGTATGTCATGTAAAAAAAAAGGAAAAGAAAAAGAAAATAGTGACTTGGTATAATGGTGCAGGCCTGAAATCACAGTAATAGGAGAATAAATCAGGAGGATCACAAAATCAATGCCAGCCTCAGCAACTCACTGTGGCACAAGGAAAGTAGTCTTGCTGAGATGAAGTGAAGAGGAGTAGTGCAGAACTGGTTGAAATTGCCTGATAACAGGTATAGAGCCTGCACTACTATGCTTTAACTACATGGTGAGTCCCAGGTGAAACATAAAAAGAATGATAAGACACCCATCTTACCATGTTTTACAAAAAAGCAGAAAGAAACAGCTACACATTTTTAGCAACTCTTTACTATATCATACTTCTCACCAATTGTCCCACTCCAAACTGTGTCTAAGTCTCTCCACAGCTCGCAGCTCAGTGTGCAGACTCTGCCCATCCAATAAGCTCACCTGAAGAAGCTTAGTGCTGTGTGTGGAGGATGGAGAAATATTTTGAAGTTTCAAAATACTATCTACTTATCTTTCAAAATTATAACAAACATCAATTTATCAATATTTCATTTATATTAAGTTCATAGAAAAATTGGAAAACACATCTGGTTTTCTTTGGAGAAAATACACCTACTTTTAACCGATTTTACTACATTACTGATGCTGCTACTATTTTAAAGTTTTTAATTTGGTCAGCTCCAGACTTGATCATCAATGGTGAAGGTGACACATTGAGTTCGAACTTCACAGTTGGACCCAGAAAATACCAGAACACACTGTGGGTATTGAGACACTCCATGGTTCCTCCTTATTTTTATTTCCTTTTCTTTTTTTAATTACAAGTCCTTAGTTCCTTCATTAAAATATCATGAATTGGCCTTATATTCTGAAAACCAGTTTCTATAGCTGGACAGCTCTTGAACCTTATTCTTCAGCTGCTCAACATAGATACTTTTCTGACATCCTGCTTTTTTTGCTGTTGTTACTTGCAGGATCAAAGCAGATGAATTTAAAACAAGTCTAATTTCTGTCCTTCAAGAATCAATTCATCTTTCTGAAAAACCAACTCCTGGCCTGGCTGCAGACTTCATCTCGCAGGAAACCCAATATAACAACTTGTTGGGCTCCTGTGACTGCAGTCAGCACCTCAAATTAGATCAAGCCCCACACTTATAGAATAGAAGCCTGCCACCAAAGTTTTCTTGGGTCTGTCACCATAATAGTGTGTCCCTTCAGAGTGACAGGAACAACTCCTGGAACACCCTCAGTGTGCTGTCTACTATTGACCTTGATATTCTCCCTTGTACTGTCTAGGAGGCCTGAGTGACTGATTTCTCCTCTTTCTGCAGATTTGAGAGGCAAGCCAAGCTCATCCAAGCTGTTGCTGCACATAGGCAGAAGATACTCCATTTTCTTTTATTCTGTAAGAGTCAATGGTTAAAAGTTATAATAAATGTCAAAATGTAAATTTTTCCTTTTGGAGCACTTAATGCTTCCAACTTGTTTCCTTTCTTGGTTCCTGTGATTTTGTTATTCTTATCTCAGGCAATTTAAATACCAAAGAGTGTTGGAGACATATCCCCATGCTCATGACTTATCACTGAATCTTCAGAAGGAATGTTCTTGCTGCTGAAATGAGAAAACTCTTATAATCTGTGATGGATAGCTCTCAGCTGGACCTCTTTTGCCAATTGCCGAGTCCGAATGACACATGGCATTTTTGCCAGAACGGAGTGGTTGAGAGGTGATGCCAGCAAGCTATTGAGATGATGATGGTTATGTTAAACTCTGTATATTAGACCCCTGCTGTCCACCTCAGCCTGCTACTTTGGAGTTCTTGCGGGGATTCCCGGATAGTTCCCATTGGTTGGGGAAGTGCTGGAGGAGGGATTTCCGGTTGGTGGTTGCTGGAGGAGCTGCATGGCATTTGGGAGAGTTCCTGGGGAGCATGTGTGGAGTGTGCTGGTGGAGTTCAGAAATAAAGTTTATTCCTGCTTGAGCGGCTAGTGATTTGTGCCCAGCCAGACTGCGGCAGCCAATAAATGTTTTTTTAATGTAACAGAATTTAATTTAGGTGTGATTTACAATATGTGTAAGTGCTGTTAGCTAAAGAGGTGTGGGGATGAGAGCACACACTAACAACACTGATTAGAATAACGTGTAACAAAAAATGCTGATGTGCTAATCTGTCACCAAGATGCAGCAGTCCTGAGCCTTGATATTACCAGAGGAGTCTGCAAAGGAGTAAACATATCCTCTGCAGGCTGCTTGGAGACATGGAATAAGAAAGTGCTATGTCACAGCTATAATGTGCTCCTAATACATTAGATCACATGAGCCTGCAACAATAATCTAAGTTGGTGGCTCCCATGTGAGCTGCTACTAATGCCTGCATTGTTGGTGTGTCCTGTAGATACTTGGGAAACACTGGACTCAAAGACATCATTATCATTTGGGAGATCAAAGCCCCAACTTGGGGATATGGTCTAGTGATATTTGTAGAGGTTGTGTTTTATGGATTTCGTGCCATGTTTAGGAAGTGTATTCTTAAAAAGAAAGTGGAACAGGTGTGATTACACACTCACCTGGGATAAAAAGTGGTTTCATTATCAGAAATCTGAGGCTGCTCTGGGAGAGCAGGGAGAGCAGCAGCAAATTTCTCTTTGATGTTACTTTTTATAGGCTATAATCATGGTGGTGAATTAAGGGAAGTTGTAGTTCTGATTGGCATAGGAAGCATCCTCTGATCATGTGGAAAGCAAGTTTTTTTATTAGGAACAGAAAAAGTTCTCCTATTGCTCAAAAGGGAGAACAGAGAAATTGACACATCCTTTATCATCTCAAGGAGAGACAAAAATACCAGCAAGTCCCTATCTCAGGGTCTGGTACATCGTCTCCTATCTCTCAATGAGAGAACATACAAAACCAGCATGTTTCATCTCTGGCTAGTTTATATTTCTTGAGAATAAAAACAGTGTTTATAAAGTGGGAGTGGGGAAAAGGAAGATTGCTGGAATTAAGCCAACAATTGTCATCTATTTTTTCTGGATCATTGTTTTTAAATCTTATAATGTTCTGAAATATCTTGCCACTAATTTTCCTGGAAGCATTTTTTTCAAAGAGAGAGAGAGAGAGAGAGAGAGAGAGAGAGAGAGAGAGAGAGAGAATTTTAATATTTACTTTTTAGTTTTCGGCGGACACAACATCTTTGTTTTGTATGTGGTGCTGAGGATCAAACCCGGGCCGCACGCATGCCAGTCAAACACGCTACTGCTTGAGCCACATCCCCAACCCTGGAAGCATTTTTTTATTTTATATTATCACAATATTTACAATTTTTTTGTACATATTTATGATTTGAAAAAGATTTTAAGTCTTCTGACATTGCTTAATAAAAATATTTTTAAATAGGACAGTCAATTTATGGGTCTAGAACACTTAAATCTATTTTACATGGGTGTATTTGTTGTAATCATTTAAATGAAATTACATAACTAGAAAAATAACTGTTTTTTAATGTAACAGAATTTAAAAATTGATTTTTTTGTAATTTCATTGAAACTCTGACAAGCCAACCTAGAGAAACATGAATTGCTACAAATACCATTTGATTAGAGAGTAGCTAATTGCAAACTTATTCAAGATTAAACTAACAAAAATAAAACAACAAACTCCAGAAACACGAAAAAAACAAAGATATTTTTGTGTACATTGTTAATCTAGATTTCTCACAAATTGTTATGTTCAACATTTAAAAATTAGAGCCATAACTTGATGATCTTATTATATGCAATTAATACTAAAGCTAATTTAAGAATGAACACTGTTTCAGAGTTGCCTTTGTAATCTCCAATTCTTACCTTTTATGCTTCATCATCTTATAAGTTATTTCAATTGCATTGTAGGTGTGATATTGCCAGTTATAAGTGATGAGTCCTGCTTCCCCACGTGTTGAAGTTTGAACATTAGAGAAGCATGTGGAGGCAAGAATATAAAGCATGGCTTATATAAAAAGGGGTAACATAGACTTCACCCATGAGGGAGAAGGGGGCCATTGCTAGTATCATGATATCCCAAGAAGTGAGGTGTTCTGTCCTTTTTATATGTCCTAGGCTTCCTTTGTTCTCCCACTTTCCCCCCTTATCTTTCTCCTTCGTGCTTACTTGACTAGGGGCAGGAATGCTCAGTGGGATGTCCCAAATGGGGGAAACAGGTGGGCTGAAGGGGTAAGAGCAAGACAAGTAGCCAAGGACACATTAACAACTTTAGAGCTCCCTTTAGGGAGGGGAGATTCCTGGGACAGTTTATGTTGGCAACCTGGAGCAGATTGGAGCAGGGGAAAGTTTTGATAATATTTCTCAGGGGACAAGTCTCCAACTTCCCAGACTCACTGAAAATTGGCCTCCTTGACTGATCTAACTCAATTTACCTGTCTACACTGACTGCCTGTTTAATTCTGGCTTCAGGTGTATATACCTATAAAAAATGGTTTTGATATGCTGTAAACAAATCTTAAAAAATGTGAAACTGGAAAGTACCAGTGATGTATAAAGCAATATTAAATAAAATGCACAAATATTTTTTTTTAAAGTTAAAGTTAGAAGCTGATTGTAGCTCTGTGTTAGCCCAGGGTCCAATCCCCTGCAGGAAAATATGGGAAATTATAAATTGTGCAGTGTAACTAGCATTTGGCTTCAAACCTGCCAAAGTCAGTAACAGGGACTTAAAATCTAGAGAGTAGTATTATCATTATTTTCTGTAGTTCACCAATTCAAGCTTAGTTTTCATTCAGAGTTTGCAAAAAATTATGGTGAGATATTTATCTTCAGAGGATTTGGATTTTTATTTTCATAAAATACCATGGTAGGGGCACAGGATCAAGCAGCACTTTCAGACAGAAAATAGATGCAAGTACACAAACAGCCCAATTGGTTACAAAGTCAGCTTCTCAGATTGCAGATGGTGTTTGTCTTATTTTTTTTGTCTCCCTGCTGTTATTGGCTGGAACTTTCTGTCAGTTAGGAGCATTCTCCTAGCTAGAATTTCAGTATTCTAAATAGTACAATAGATTACAAATGGTGGTTAACTTCAAAGTAGCCCTGAGGGAAGAAGAACCAGAGAAGGAGCAGATGTGCCCAAAAGAAGTTGAACAATGCTAAGCTCTTATGGAATTGTAAACAACTCAGGATCTTTTGCTTAAGGGAGTAAGAGCCTGTGAAGCTTCCAGTCAAATGGCATAAAGGCCCATGGACATGTAAAACAGCATCCCACTAGAAAAGGACAGTGTGTGTGCACCTGACTTCATCACACACCTCAGCCACAGCTAAAACTTGCAGATTCCTTGTGAGACAAGACTCAGCAACAGCTCTATTGCTAGTTAAGCATCATGTGAGAGAAGTCACCATCATTTTTCTGAGGCTGTGGTCACTCCTCCTGGTTTGGCCAGGTTTAAATGTTTATTTACTCTCTCAGGAGCTTAGGGGGCAGCTGGTCCTCCATATTTGCAGGTTCTACACTCTCATATTCAATTAAACTTAGCTGCAACATATTATAAAATGCCGCAGTCTGGCTGGGCACAAATCACGAGCCACTCAAGCAGGAACAAACTTTATTTCTGAACTCCTGTGAAAGCCACGCACGTGGCCTTCTCCCAGGACACACCACACACCAACCGGAAATCACTCCTCTGGAAATCCTTCCTCTGGCACTTCCCCAAACAACCCAAACTCCCCAGGAATCCCCGGGAGAACTCCAAAGTAGCAGGCCAAGGCGGACAGCAGGGGTCTAATATACAATTGAATACACAGCTTAACATACCATCATCATCTCAATGGCTTGCTGGCTTCACCTGTCAAGGACTCCATTCTGGCAAAAATGCCATGCATCATCCTGACTGTGGCCCTCAACATCTCCCCGCTTCTGTTTAACTAAACAATAAGCAATGTTTCTTAGGGACCTTGCCTGTTAGGTTGTCCAATACTACATATGGTCCTTACACCTCATCAGATGAGCTGACCTCAAGGCGTCAGCCTCCTGTCTTAGGTTGGTACCATTGCAGTTGGGTCTTACCCATCACTGACTACTGGTCTAGCATACAGCCATACTTGTGGATAGGCCTTTGCACGAGTGGGGGGGGTGAGGTTCTTTGCCTCACCTCTGTTGGCCCCCAAATTTGGCCTTGATGCCAGTGGGGGGGTGAGGTTCTTTGCCTCACCTCTGTTGGCCCCCAAATTTTAGCTGAACGACCACCACAAGCAGAAGGGAGGAGGATACAGATGTGCTACAACACCAAGCCAATTGAAGGCTCCTTTGGAAAAATTGTACCACCGGTGACACCATAAGCAAAGATACTCCAGCACTACCACAATTTGCTACACCAAAAAGATAGTTCACAATGCATACACGTAACACAAAGTCCAGGCAAGTTGTGCAAGCAGTTCAAAGTAGATGAATCTATTAATATGTTCATTTCCTCTCAAAGTAAATCGACTCCTTGATTGAGAATCACTTGTTGAGATACATTATTCATTCATGCATCAGTTTATACAGTTTGTTGTGATAGCTATTGCAGAAGCTGTAGTTTGGTTTTATCTTTGTCTTCACTGTCACTGGGATGAAGACAGGAATTCTGGCAATGATGGCTAAAAAAATTATATAACATTCCAGCAGGCACTAAAAGAAAGCAATTTTCTAAACAATTTAGTATCCTGAATAGAAATAGATATAATGAAAAGGAAAGGTGAAAGTAAACAAACAGATCTGTTAACCTCCTTATTTGTTCACATATTATAAAAATCATCAACAGCTGTTTATCCAATTTAAATTAAACCATTTAAATCACGTGAATAATAAAAATATTTGGATTCATTTTTTCATGAGTGCTCCTCATATATGATATATGGACATACACACATACAGACATACAACACAAAACACAAGTGTGCACACATAACATACAACACATAAGACAAGAGTAAAGACCTTGTAGCTTTACACAGGTGAAATCTCCATAGCAATGTTTAAAAACTCCACAGTCAAAAAATAAAACTGAACAGAAAAACATTAACCTAGGTCTGTATGAGCTCAAAAAATAAAATAGAACTTTATGATGTGGGAAAGGGCAATAATAAAATAGATATTGAAAAAGACACCCTGGTCAACACTTGGGTTTGAATCTTTTTTGGATATCCCATCCTTTTTTCTGTAAGTTGCATAATGGGTCTGAAGGTATTCCCACAAGCAAGCTCCAAGGTTTTTACATTTAAAATAGGCTATAATGGTGTTCATTATTCATTAGCCTCCAGGTGTGGGAGAAATACTGTTGCAGATGTAAGAATAGCCAAGCTGGAGCTCTGGATATCAGCTGCTATGGATTTGAATCAAATCCTCTTCTTTTAGGCCTGTAGAAATCACTTTGGTTAGTCTCTCTGGAATCCAAATTGGCTGCAGTTCTCCCTGTGGAAACATGCAAACAGAACCCCGACTCCAGACAATCACTGGGTCAGGACCTTTCCATTGTCCTGTTAAAATATCCTTCCAAAGTATCTTAGGCTTATGTACATTTTTTGGATACATATGTCTTTCCACAGCACTAAGCCCTGATGAATCCAAATGTAAAATGTTTAGAGTAAAAAGGGTTATTTTAAGTTTATCTTTGGAGGATATATATATATATATATAT